>NW_007068633.1:410203-447082 GCF_000164805.1 Carlito syrichta | reverse complement strand
CAGGCAATCTACAAATTCAATGCAATACCTATCAAATTACCAGCAACATTCTTCTCAGACCTAGAAAAAACAACACAGGAATTCATATGGAAACAAAAACGACCAAGAATTGCCAGAACAATCCTCAGCAAAAAAAACAAAGCAGGTGGTATCACATTACCAGACTTCAAACTTTACTATAAAGCTACAATAATCAAAACATCTTGGTACTGGTATAGGAACAGGCATATAGACCAATGGAATAGAATTGAGATTCCAGAGGCAAGACCTCAATTTCTCAACCAACTCATCTTCAACAAAGCCCCCACCACCTACCACTGTGGAGAGGAGAACCTATTCGGTAAATGGTGCTGGGAAAACTGGCTGACCACATGCAGAAGATTGAAACAGGACTCCTATCTATCCCCATACACAAAAATTAACTCCAAATGGATCAGGGACCTAAATATAAAACCTCAAACCATAAGAACCTTAGAAAATGAAGGACATACCTTCATGGAAATTGGAACTGGCATCCAATTCCTGAACAAAACTCGAAACCCACAGGTCATAAGGCATAATATAGACAAGTGGGACCTCATTAAACTGACAAACTTCTGCAAAGCCAAAGAAACCATCAAGAGAGCAGGAAGACAGCTTACAGACTGGGAAAAAGTATTTGCCAATTCCAGGTCTGACAAAGGCTTAATATCCTAGATCTACAAGGAACTCAAATGTGCTGAAAAGAAAAAAACAAACAACCCCATTATATAGTGGGCAAAAGATATGAACAGACACTTCACAAAGGAAGACATCCGAGCAGCCAACAGACACATGAAGAAATGTTCAACCTCACTAATCATCAGGGAGATGCAAATCAAAACCACACTGAGATACCACCTAACTCCAGTTAGAATGGCAATTATCAACAACTCAAAAAATAACAGCTGCTGGAGAGGGTGTGGCGAAAAGGGAACACTTCTACACTGTTGGTGGGAGTGTAAACTAGTGCAACCGCTGTGGAAAGCAGTGTAGCGATTCCTAAAAGCTCTAACCATCAACCTCCCATGTGACCCTGCAATCCCCCTACTGGGAATATACCCTGAAGAACTCAAATCACTCTATCAAAAAGATACCTGCTTGTGAATGTTTATTGCAGCATTGTTCACAATAGCAAGAACCTGGAACCAACCACGCTGTCCATCAAAAGAGGACTGGATTAAAAAAATGTGGTATATATACACGATGGAATACTGTGCAGCCATAAAAAAGAACAAAATCATGAATTTTGCAGCAACCTGGATGGAGCTAGAGTCTATAATACTGAGTGACCTCTCACACAAACAAAGATCTGTGTATCACATATTCTCACTCATATAGTCGACCTTGATCATCCAATGTACTACCATAAGAAAATGACTGACAGTGGTGGGAAACTATGGGGGTGGGGATGGGACTAATGGTAGTAAACATCTGTCTGGAGACGGGGAGACACAAATTATCAACAAGGGGGCCCGAATGAAACATATTTGTATACCTAACCCTTAATTGTACCCCACAATATCAAAATAAAAAATATCAATTAAAAAAAAAAGGTTGACATTCAAAATTTATTAAAAAAAGTACACAACTGAAGGGTGCAAAAACAAATAAGTTGATTTTAAAATGGGCAAAAGAACCTGAATATACTTTGTTTCAAAAAAGACATTAAAACTGCCAACAAATATAAGATGCTCAACATCTTTAATCACTAGGGAAATATAAATCAAAACTGCTATGAGTCAGCACTCATCTCACACTTGTTAGAATGGCAACTATTAAAAATTCAAAAGATAAATGTGTGGAGAAAAGAAAACTCTTGTATACTGCTGGTGAAAATGTCACTTGGTACAGCCAGTATGGAATACAGTATGAAGATTTCTAAATAACTTAGAAATAGAAATACCATATAACCCAGCAATCTCTCTTCTGGGTACATACTCAAAGGAAATGACACCGTCACTTGTAAAGATATCTGTGCTCCCATGTTCATTGCACCATTATCTACAATAGCTAAGATATGGATAAAACCCAAGTGTCTGTTGATGGACAAATGAATAAAGAAACTGCTATATATACGATGAAATTTTATTCAACCCTAAAACATAGAGTACAAAATTGCCATTGGTCACAACATGAATGTGCATGGATGACATTCTTCTAAGTGAAATAAGCCAAACACTGAAAGAAAAATGTGGGAAATCTAAAAACAAAAGTCAAATTTACAGACACAGAGGTCAAAACAGTGATTACTAGAAAAGAAGGGAGTGGGTAATGGGAAGAAAATCAACAAACATAGATCAAATAATATAAAATAGCAGATGTAGAAACACCAAGTCTAGAGGTCTAATGTATAGCATGAGAATTATAGGCAAGAAAATTGTATTTGGGATTAATGCTAAATAAGTAAATTTTAGAAAACCACTCTTGCCACAAAAAAGAATATATGAGAATATGAATATGTTAATTTGCTTCATTTTCATGTTATTTATATTTAACAATATTATCTTTATTAGTCATTTTATTATTTGCATGTGTCCATAGCATGATGCATGACCTAAATGCATGCACACAATAGTATTTTTAAAAATTAACCTATAGAATTTTGGGGGCTAATAAAAATGATAGTGATATAGTTAATGTACTAGCTCCTTGAGATCAAATTATAAACCAAAAAAAAAAAAAAAATCAGAATGCTAATCAAATCTGTGTTTTCAGTTTATGACCTCATCTTAATCCTGTAGAAATGTATACCCTCCTCACCTTCCCTCAACACACACTATCATTTGGAAGAAAACATTTAATTTACAAAAAAATAGCTTGTGGGCACTTAAAAAATTGCCAATCTCAATTCTTCACTTTTGAGTACAGAAGGTTGTAATGGTTAAATATTAAATAATAACAGCAGCAAAGAAAATGAATGTGAGAGTATGTTTTCCAACCCTGAACCCTATATAATTCAAGATATACCTTTCAAGTTGGAGTTGCTTTTGCTTTTCTTTTAGAGCACAAGGATACTGTGCCTTAACCTACTAAAATAAAACAAACCAAAAAGAGAAAAGTCGTGATTGAAAAGAAAAAGACATGATTCTTATCTTGTCAGCATTTGTGACTTAACTATACAATATTGGATCCCTTGAAAGTCAGAGAAAGAAATCTGCTTAATTTAGAAAACTACAGCATGTTGGAAAAAGGGATCTGAAGGGCAAGGGTTACATAATTTCCATTACATCACAGTTGTAGGATTTTTCAAATTCTGACAATCCCAAGGCATCTATCAAAAAAACAAAAACAAAACAAAACTCAGCAAACCTAGCTAAATGGGTACCATATTTTTATGAAAGCCAGAAATATATGCCATAAAATACATTTTAAATAGATTTTTGTTATTTGTATCCAATCTGTGAAGTCTTATCTAGGAAAAAATATGTTTTGTATACATAGTGACAAGCAAATTAGAAGGTATTTTTCTTACTAAAATTGTCTGATGAATCAGGAATCATGTAGAATACAACTTGAAGAACTAGGCTAGCCATAATGCATTATTCATTACCTTGATTGAGAATACTAAATCTAAAACAAGAAGTTAAAAATCAAAGTTAATGTCTTCTTAAAACAAATCAAGGAAGGCAATATGGGTAGAGTTTGTTGGAGCCCAAAGGCAGATTGGTTCTTAAAATCTGTTGCTAGTGCTTATGCTGGTTGTATTGATTTCATTGCCACCTGCATATGTCTGTTTATGCCATTGTGCCCATGTACCGTGTGTCTGCCCTGTACTTTTGGAATAAATTGCTCTATTTTCTGAAGCAACCATTACATAGCAAATGATTACTCAATATATCAATAAGGCCCAAAGAAAGAATATGCATACAACTCAACGCCATCTGCTATTCCAAATGCTGTTTATTGAGTAAATAGGGATTGATTTAATCTGTGGACATTTGTAAACTGATCAGGTGAAAGAAAGTAATATGAACATTAAAAAAGAATCTTCTCAAATTTCTCTGGATTATTCATAAAGGCGTCAGTAAACTCAGAATTCTATAAGGTCATGTCTTAATCATTATTGTATATCTAGGACAACAGACATTGGTTATATATTGTGTATAAAAGAGATACTACATTCATGTACTACCCCAAGTCTGGCTGACAATCATGATAACAGCAGCAATAATAATAATTATAATATGCAGAGATCCTAAATGCCATACTAGTAAATACATGTTACTTTCCTAATCTTCAAAGTTATATTAGAAGATATAATTACCTTTTTTCAGAGATGAAATTTTGAGAAATTGAGTAATATGTCCCAAAAGATAGGTAAATGGCAGTTACCATGGGAATGAATGATGACTATAGTACAGCTGGTCATTAAAGTTATGCTTAGGGTCTCACCTGAAATTCTTGGATAAAAATTTAAGTTAAATTAGAATGCATCCTCTTATGGCTTTGTTGTTTGTTTTAATGAGAAGAATAAGCAAGTGAAAGCTAGAGTCAATATAAATAGATATTTATAGATAAAACACATTCTGTTTGATTTTTAGTGATACTGCTCATATATTCTGAAATTATTTTGATCATTTCCAGTGGCAGAGTTTGACCACAAATAAGTTCAGAAAGAGATTACTTTATGGAGATGATAGAAAAAATGAGGACAGAAGAGCAATGTCCAGTGGAAAACACTGGGTGTGGTTTCTGAAACATGGAACTCACTGATATTAAAAAATTCTGAAAATTACTAAGTTTTGAAACAAGTGTAGCATCAAATAAGCTGGATATATATATATATATATATATTTTTTTTTTTTTTTTTTGCGTCCGAGTCTCACTACTTCACTCAGGCTGGATTGCAGTGGCATACTCACCGCCACCCCAGCATTGACCTGCTGGGCTCAAGAGATCCTTCCACCTCAGCCTTCCATGTAGCTGGAACTACAGAAATGCCCTACCACACCCAACTATTTTTTTAAATATATTTATTGTAGAGATGAGCTGGGGAGGCTTTGACAAGTATTTAAAACATGTCTTGAACCCATGACATTATAAACATCTATAAACAGAAATAAGCTTTCAAAAACACAAATATATTTCAGATGTGTCTAGAGAAAATAATAACAACAGGAAGAAATCTCCTAAAGGTCAGATCAAGGAGAATACAGAGAAAAATTAGCAAGGGAGGTTTTCCCAAATGGCTAACTCAAAGTCTAGTCAAGAAACCTCCCCAACCCAGGAAGAAGCTTTTATATATTGTAACTGGCAGGATGGTGAGTTTCTTTATTCTGGTCACTATTCCTTTACTTTCAGAATAAGAATATTTTGTGAATATTCTATCCTTGTATCACCCTTAAATAATTAAGTAGTAATGGTAAAGGGATGTGCAAATAATATAACTTTCTTGACAATAGATTTTTAGATCAGAAGAAATCATATCTATACTTCATTGAGAAGAATGAACATCGCCTAAAGATCCTTGAAGTTGAGCTGTATGCCATGATTGACATAATTTTGTGGTTGACAGCTTTGGGAAAAGCTGAATATGTTCTATATACAAGAAATAATAATAAAAAGATACTGATAGGCAGAAGGAACTAGCTGGCTCATCAACTCTATTGCCTGTTTTGGAGAACATATATGCCAGCCTTCCTTGTAGTGAGGTTGTGACCTTGTCATTAATTTTGAACAGTAAAAGACAGGAAGAAATGATACACTTCCGCTTCCAAAGGTGAACATTACAAATCCTAAAATGCCTAATTCTCTCTCTCTCTCTCTCTCTCTCTCTCTCTGTGAGTGTGCTTCTCCTCCCTCCCCCCCCCAAAAAATTAGTAGTACTTCAAGATAGTGAAGCCACACTATAGAAGCCCAAATCATTGTCATCTTTTCAAAAAGTGGTTTCCAGTAGACCCATGCTACTCACAATAGATTCTGATATGAGAAAAAAAGATTTATTAACACACTTAAAGTCCTTTGATTGTGGGGAGGGAGATTTGTTATGGCAGCTAGCAGCATTATCCTGTCTAATATGTGCTTTGTGACTCACGCAACCATATATATCTTACTCAAATCTTACTTATTTGCCTGTGCCTTTTAGGGGTGTCAACTATTTAGTGTTATGAGGGTTATGAGTGTCAGATCTATACAAAACATGTGACAGGTGAGATAGAATCACCTTCTTATAGAATCTGCAGTAATGGGATATTGACATTTTCTTATTTTATTTTTCTTACTGGAAAATTCTGCTAAATTAAAGTTATTGTTTCTCCTTCTCTCCTGTCCTAAACACACACACACACACACACATACACACACACACACAAACACACAGAGAGCAAGCGTGTGAGCAAATGGTGTTCATTCAATGAGGTATTCTCATCTGGTGGTAAGGATGTAAAATAAGACCGTTTATGCTTGATAAGTTGCTCACACAGCAAGAGCATATCTCAAAAATTCAGCTACCTAGGAAGTGCAAAATGATCACACCTCTATTTGGTAATATAAAATAGCATAGAAAATAAGACCATTACATGAACTTGATCCACTCTATATGAATATGAAATATGAGCCATAAAGCAGGGCAGATCTCTGAGAGGAGCTTGGGCTGATCCCTGATATGAGTCTAATGATGAGTCAATGACCAAATTATTTATAACAGAGTCAATCCCAGAAAGAGATAAGAACCTGTGCAAAACTTCATTAAAATGAGTTTCTGTTAGCAGCCACCATGTTAAAGAAACACTTGTGATCCCATAGTATAGCAGTCCTGTATCACCAGTTAACAGACTCTTCATATTCTTTTAGCATCAGTCTATGGAGTAAGAAATATTAACATAGTTATGTAAACTAGCCTTTAATTTAAAAGCTACTTAAAGCAGAATTATCAAAGTTTTTTGCCATTGTCTATAAACATGATTTCAAACGTTATAAGAGAGTTCTTTATTAAAGACAAGAAAACTAGACTGAATGAATATAGTACATTATAACTGTAAAGTTGATTAAATTCAGCAAAATAACCTTCCAGGTGCAAGTATATCTTAAGGCACGTCATAAAGAAGATTGAATATTCATTGTGTAATTGTATAGTCACACTTCAAAAAAATTTCATTTGATAATTTGAAAACTATACTTTGGGGTACTGGGTAAATTGGTTTGCACAAACCTAAGATGGATATTAAAAAATATAAACAATTGAACTTCATTTTGCATAAAAATATGTAGAAATGACTAGACAACTTTAACGTAACCTGTCTAACCCAGGTAATTGCAAGAATCAGCTACATACGATCACTTGGTTCCTTCATTTCATGCAATTATGTAGAACCCATACCATATAGCCAGAATCAAAATTATTTTATCTTGAGGGTTGCTAGAGTCTTCATTTTTAAACAATCTGTAGAGATGATCCTTATGGACACTGAGGCTGGTGAACTACTAGTCCACTAGAACAAATTCTCAAACTTTAAGGCACATCAGGATAGCTTGTTAAATTTCACTGCTAGACTCCATCACCAGAGTTTCTAATTCAGTAAGTTTAGGATAAGATTTGAAAATCTGTATTTCTAACAAGTTTGCAGGCAATACTGAAGCTGCTCTTTCAGGAACCACATTTTAAGAACCATTGCACTAGAATAATGGATTATTAATGAGAATATGTGACAAATGACCTAATTTAGTCACCATCAAAATCCGTAAGCTGATTTTTCTAACTCTCCACTTATCTTAAGTTAGTGGAATCATGATCATTTGCACAAAATATATTAGAAACATGTCTGGAACCTTCCAGCTTTGAAGTTATAAAGTAGATACCATACAAGATTTTTATACTGGTTAAAGATAAGGAGTGTAACACATTTTTCCTGACACACAGCTGACATGTATTAAACTGAAAAATATTGAGATAACGTGGAAAATTAAAATGCATAGATGTGCAGTATCATTTACTCAGTCTCGTCAAAATGCCTAATCCGTGTTCCATCTTTACACTACAGATGGAGATCTGATGCTAATACTCTTATCTTAAATAACAGGGGAATGAATCACTCCTTAAAAAAATCTCATCTCCTCAATTTAGAGAATTATCTAAGTCATGCTGGGAATTCGCTCCAGGTCTTTTGTAGCTCAGAATTGAGCTTTCTTAGCCTTCTTCATCTTGCAAAAGTGTGGAACAGAGAAAATTTTGTATATTCTGAGTCTGTTTTTCCTTTTCAAGGCCAGTGTTTCCAGTTTGCAAGATCCATAATTTATATTTATAGGTGGGCTCATTTTTTCTTAGTTACCTATCATCTGCTTTAAGGCGAACCTCAATGTCATGTGATGTGGAGGGCTATTCAAAATAGCCATCTGAATACATTGGCTTGATCATTTCTCCTACAGTTATTTCTCTAGGAGAACTAACTAATCTTGTTTCTCATCTGTTGCAAAGACAGATAATAAATGATCAACTGTTATGGATGCTACATCTCCCTACTTTAAAGAACCATTTCCAGAAAAAAATTCATAAAAGAAAAAAATGAAAGAGGAGGCATTTTCAAAGAGGTTTACAATATTTGGATTTGGGTTACTTAAATGGCTATGTTAAATCTTTTTCATCTTCTGACAGTATGAAAAATTAAGGAAGACACTGGTAAAGAAAAAGCCTCTGAAGAGTAGGCTATGCCAAGACAGTGAGAAAATAGGGAGAGCAAGGGCTTTTGGCTTCATAGCCTTTGTAGCTATAGACTGCAAATTCACAGAACCACAGAATTTGAATGAAGAGAATGACCTCTCCACAGGTTTCCCAAAGCAAGAACATGGCTACTGGAGGAGTCTCAATACAATGAAAGCATCTGGGGAGAGCATTTTTGTCACTATTGAGACTAAAAAGTGCACCTGGCTTCTGAGGTGCAGAGTTATATTTTTTATCATTATAAAAAGCTTTTTAAGATTAAAGGAAATCATCTAAGATTTTATCTGTAAGAAGGTAGAGGAAGAAGTAGGACACACAAAAGTACAGCGAGTGAGCAAAAATAGCAACGCTGAATAAAACCAGATGAAGCCTGAAGTAGGAACATATTATTTATTCATTTGACAGTCCCTGGAATCAAACAAGAATTACATGTTCTGAATACATCAAATATTAGAATTTTCTGAGGATCACCAAAAAAATAAAATAAAAAGGAGAGCAGAGGCAATGATCACAGTATGTCCTAAGATGAAATCTGGGGAGTATGGTTGTTCTTGCTCTGACGGACACAGTCAAGTGCTTTCACTAACACCCTCCAAATTTACTCCCTCTCAATGTTTTCTCTGTTGTAAAGAATTCTATGTCCTATAATATATACCTTGGACTCTAGGTAGCCAAGAGCATAGTGATAATGTTATAAAAAGTTTTCATTAGAAATATTTTACTTAGGTTGCCTTATTTAAGCCTCATAAGTGTTTGAGATAGTCACATAGTTATCCCCATTTTCCAGATGAAGCAACGGAAGTTATTTGATCAGGGTACACATTAGGCACTACAGCAGGAATTTGAACATCTGAATCCAGAACTGCTGCTGCAAGTGGGAACCACACTGCCTCCTGAGGAAGCACCAGTGATATTCTGATTATTTCATGAGGTAAAGCAGGGATCACACGGTCAACTAAACTGCCATAAGGTCAACTAAACTGAACAATTAGATAGGCTTTGACATTTGCCCAAAGCTTTGGGTAGCTGCCAAACCGTGCTAGAGAAAAGATGGAAAGTTCAGAGAGAGCACGGGATAGCACAGGGACTATAGCACTTTCTGTAAATTTTCATATTTCTTGAACCCTCTCTTTTTTTTTTTTTTAAGAATATGCACTTATCCCATTATTAACTTAAAACTAGGATTCATATTTTTAAAATGAACATTACTTAAAGGAGATAATAAAACTCAGTATTTTGTTTTATTTTCTAAGACAGTATTTTAAATGAAAACTGTTTGTACAACTGGAACAATTTCACAACTGACGCTAGTGCCAAGCACCGTTTACAGCACTTTACTAATATTAGGTCACTTAATGCTCGCAATAACTATATTAACACAATCTTTATTTTATAGATAAGGCAAAGGTTAAATAATTTTCCCAAGGTCACACAAAAAGTAAGTAGCAGAGCTCAGCAAAGAATCCCCCTGTTTACCATGACAAGACACACTAAAAAAATAAAGGATGAAAGAAATGATAGAGTAGATCACAGTGGAGTTTACTTTCTTCAAACTACTTTGAGAAGAGAAATATGAACTGCTTTAGATAGTCAAAAATTTTCATTTCAAAAGTAAAATTTCTTCCACCCAGAGCTCCTCAAAATTTTCTGATGAGAAGTTAAACTTTTCAGTACTCTCAAGTCAAATGACAATGGGAGATGACTTACAGCACATGGAGGTGCTTCTTACAGGCACCAAGTAGGGTATATTTATGATTTGTGATGGTGCTGGTAGCAAAGCACTTAACTGCTTTGAAAATAAAAATGCTACTACTAATAGTAAGCCAGCCAACTCAACCACAATAGTGTAGAATGATGTCCTGGTCCAGAAAATTGTGCTATGGGCCGCACCAGTGAATCTGTTCTTGATCATCAGGTTCCTCAAGATAGAATGTTTCATGACAACTGACCACTTACAAACATCAGTTCTAATCTTTTCGGGTAACTCACACCAGGGGAATGCAAATATACAAATTCCACCTTCCCTAGACTCTTTCCATTATCTGGGTTGCATGTAATATTGATCCTCCATCATTTCAGAGCATTGATGGTAGACGTGTAAATCAACTATACTACAAATAATCCAGGGACTTAAAGATTAAAAATATGGAATACTAATCATCTCTTTATCCCATAGCATCATAGAAATAATTATTGTGAAAACTGAGAAGCAGAACTTAGAGAGAATTTATATAAATTTGGAGTCTAGTAACACATAAAATCACTATACTATAAATGCAGAAATTTCCCTGCTTGAAAATAATCATATGTTTCAAATGGATCGATTAACATTGTCTAAAATTTAGGCCAGCTCTTTCAGACACAGTAAGTACTCACTATATTAAGCCATAAAACAAGGGATACTTAAAGAAGTTGTCACTCCAGAACTAAAAAAAAAAATTGTATAAGGAAACATATATTTAATGAGAAAATTTCCAATATAAAGTGCAAAACTATGGTCACATTTTGGATAAATCAGAGGTATTTTGGTTAATCTTTGATATAACCTTGGGTTAGAATCATGATGATGATGATGAAACACTCAGAAGCACTCATATCAAAGAAAATGAGAATATACACTCTGCAACACCATTGACACCAAATTCTCTCTTTGCTAAGTCTTATATTTTTCTCTTTGCTTCTTTTTGTCTTATTTCTTTTGACAAGATCACAAAGTAGAAAGTATCTTAAAAGAACTATAAAAAATACATGAGCAATGAGTGAATATTCCTGTTTAGTATTTTAAGTCTTCCATTGCAATTTTTATGAAAGAAAATATATTCTTAAAGAAAATATTCTTTAAGTCAATGGTTTTTAATCTTAAAGAATAAATAGCTTATGACATACCAATACAGCCTCATAAAAATAATTACTGAAATTTTAGTTTATAGAGATATGTCTTGTTAACCTGGAAACATGTTATTATTTATTTTAATATTTTATGATACATTTACAAAGTAAGTTAAACATTCAAATTGCTTTTCTCAATATGAGCTGGAGAAAGATGTCATGGGAAAGCTAAAAGCATGTGAGAACTTTGCAAGATAAGTTGCACAATGGTGGTGAGGTGGAAATCAGCAGGAATTCAAAAGCCTGAAGTTTGCCACATGCTTCCTTGAACAGCACTGTCATCAGGACTAATAAAATGAATTCATATTAGCATGTGTTATGATGTCTTAAATATATATGTATCTACATACACACATGTGTGCACACACACGTGCATACAGTCAAGTGTTGCTTGACAACGGAATGCACTCTGAAAACGTGTTGTTAGGCCATTTCATTGTTGTGCAAACATCATGGACTGTACATACATAAACCTAGGTGGCATAGCCTATGACCCACCTAAGCGACATGGTGTATATTGCTCCTAGTCTGCAAGCCTGTACAGCATACTACTGTACTGAATGCTGTAGGCAATTGTAACACAATGGTAACAGTGTATTTAAACATGTCTAAACATAGAGAAGGCACCATATAAAAGATTTTTTTAAATGGAACACTTTTTTTAGGGCACTTAGCATGAATGAGCTTACAGGACTGGAAGTTTCTCTGGGTGAGTCAGCAAGTGAATGGTGAGTGAACATAGAGACTTAAGACATTGCAGTACGCTACTGTAGACTATGAACGCTGTACACCTAGACTAAACTAAATTTATTTTTAAAATTTTGTCTTCAATAATAAATTATATTTATCTTAATATAATTTTTGACTTTATAAAATTTAAGCTTTATTTTTATTATTATTATTTTTTTTTAGAGACAGGGTCTCACTGTGTTGCCCAGGCTGGAGTGCAGTGGTGCAATCATAGCTCGTTGCAGCCTTGAACTCCTGGACTCAAGTGATCCTCCTGCATCAGCCTCCCAAGTAGCTAGGAATACAGGCATATGTCACCAAGCCTGGCTAACTTTTATTTTCTTCTTATTATTTTTTTTGTAAAGATGGGGTCTTGCTGTATTGCTCAGACTGGTCTCAAACTCCTGGTCTCCAGCAATCCTACCTCAGCCTCCCAAAATGTTGGAATTACAGGCATAAGCCACTATGCCCAACCATTCATGTTTTAACTTTTTTACTCTCTTGTAATAACACTGAGCTTAAAAAACAAAAACACTGGACACCTGTACAAAAGTGTATTCTTTCTTTATATCTTTATTCCACAAGATTTTTATATTTAATTCTTTTACATTTTGACTTTTTTGCTAAAAACTAAAATGCGAGCACACACATTAGCCTAGGCCTACACAGGGTCAGGATCATCAGTATCACAGTCTTCCACCTCTGTGTGTTGTCCCACTGGAAGGTCTTCAGGAGCAATAATATGCATGGAGCTGTCATGTCCTATAACAACAATGTCTTTTTCTAAAATACCTAAAAGGGACCTGCCTAAGGCTTTTTGCAGTAATTTTTTATGAGTAGAAAGAGTATACACTAAGATATTGATAAAAGCATGGTATAGTAAATATATAAATCAGTAGCTTAGTTGTTTATTATCATGATCAAGTATTGCATACTGTACATAACTGTATGTGCTATACCTTATATGACTGGCAGCGATCATGAATGATTACTGAAATGTCATTATGTGGGGCAGGAGTATATATACATATATCATACATATGTGTAATTACTATTTTATGCTTGAACCTAACAACTAACCAGAGAAAAAGTACCAGTTATAGGAACTGATATATAGCAGGTACTAACTTTGCTTTCTGTTTTGTTTTGGGTTTTGGTTGTTTGTTTAGTGAAAGCATGGATAATGAATTAAAGCCAAAAAGCCTTCCTGCACACAATTTCAACACAGTTCAGGGCTTGTGCTTTGGCATGTTAAACACTAGAAATTGTAGTACATTGGAAGAAAAGACACAGGATGAAATCCTGCTTCTGACATTCAGTAGGTGTGATCAAAAAGGGACAATTGGTTTATTTAGTTTTAATTTCTTCAACTTTTAAACATACTTTTATTGAAAATCATATTAAGTAATAGAACTGTAATTCAAAATAGCTCTATAAAATGGAAGATATTAGTTTCGGTGCTATTGGCTCTAGAGATGAAAACATTGTTTTTAAGATTCTCTCTGCCTTTTTTGCCTTTTTTTCTTTTTGTCTCTGTAGACTCTTTCTTACTATCTCTAGGAACCCCAAGTCTTTCAGCCTTTCTGTGTCTCTGTGCTGGCATCATTATTTATGTGGCCATGGGAGAGTGCTGCAGGCAGCTCTGGGCTTACATGTCCTTACAGTTTATGATTCCAGAGGAAGATAAATCTTCTCTCTCCTGGGACCTATGTGTCAAATCCTGGCTAAAACTCTCACTTGAGCTGCTGGAGTCACATGCCCAAATCTGAGTCAATCACCATGGCCAGGAATGTATAGTACTTTAATTTAGAAGTTTGCATAGCACAGGTACCTGGCCAGGACAGAGGCATGCTAGGATTTCAGTTCCAAACAGCAAAGGATGGAGGTGAAATGGTTTTCCGAAGGAAACAAATAATGTGCAAAACTTTCAGAATTATAAGTAATAATTGTTTGTAATTATACACAATCCATATGATCTCAAATCTGAAAGCGGAAAATACATGTTTTCACACATATGAACCTCCTAACACTGATCTCCTGTTCCCTGTTTCTTCAGGAAACTATTGGAGGATGTATTCTAGAGAAAAAAAGAGTAAACCAAGATTTTTTTTTAAATATGGGCCTGAGGGGACAGGAATTCCCATAAGAGATAGATAAAGAGAATCTCCAAGACATTGCCAAAGGATAGACCCATGGTAAGCTGTATCCAACTGTCTTAGAAAAGTTGTATAAAAAGACAAATTGATAAATTAAAAAGCAAACTGATAAAATACACAATGTTTATAATGAATTTGAGAAGAATTTTATGTCTGTCAAGAAAACTTTGAGCTAAATAAATTAAAAATACATGCATTGGAATTTAATTAAGCAAAAGAAACATTATTAATACCTCAGGGAAAAACAACCATTATCCATGATAAGCCAGAATAATGTTAGATACTTCACTATACATTGCTGTTTGTATTATTTTCAGTTTGTGTCCTGGCAGGATTTGTACACAGTTTCACAAGGGGAAGAGTAAGGCTTCCATTGAAAAAATAAATTAAAACATTAAAGCACTAAAAATATAGATTACTCACAGAAAAAGAAAAACAACCTTGATCACTCTTTGATTGTTTAATTTTAAAAATGTTTACTATGGATGGAGCTCTTCCTCAACCTCCGTCCAATGGTTTTAAAAAATGGCTTCAGGCCCGGTGCAGTGACTCACGCCTGTTATCTCAGCACTTTTTGAGCCCAGGGATTCAAGACCAGCCTTGGCAACTTGGCTAGACCTAGTCTCTACAATAAATCAAGAAAAATTAGTCATGAGTGGTGACACACACCTGTAGTTCCATCTACTTTGAAGGCTGAGGGGGAGGGATCAACTGAGCACAATAGGTCAAGGTTACAGTGGTCGTGAGTCTGCCACTGCACTCCATTCTGGGCAAGAGAGTGAGACTCAGACTCAAAAAGAAAGAAAAAAGGATAATAATAAAAAATGTGACTTCTATAATAGTTAGTGTGTCAACCTTATGCTAATGACTAGACATCAATTGCCACCCTCAAAGTAAGCATAAAAGTGAGCCAACATCACCAGGAGAGATGACAGGAGGCAAGACCAGGGCCATGGGAAAGTGAAGAGAGTGAAGTGAAGTGGAATCAGAGATAACTCAGTGTCTCCAACAATAGGAAGGAGAAAAATGGAGCTAGACTAGTAAGGTAGCTCTGACGGGAAAGTGCCCGTTTAGTGTCTTTGACAGATGCTGATTTTGGAGTACTTTTATTATTACCTATATGCTCTACTCTTCCTTTTGCTAGTTGGGTCACACTAGGAAATATACACATAGCTAAAACATTTATTATAGAGAAATATCAGACATGGTGGGCAAATAATTTGCATGAAGTGTGTTTTGCCTTTACAGCAGCACTATTCTATCTGGAAATATAAAGCTGTGTCTGTACTTTGTTTATGGATTTGACTTATAAGAGACATCACTTTCTCTTTAACTAAACTTATGTCTATATATCTATATATACTCAAGTTCATACTTGTTCAGCATTGTGCATGGAAAAAATAATTTGTGTGTGTGTGTGTGCTTTTTTTTGACTTGGAGTCTCACTCTGTCGCTCACTCTGTAGCCCCGACCCGCTAGGCTCCAGCGATCCTTCCGCCTCAGCCTTCCAAGTAGCTGGAACTACAGGTGTGTGCTACCACGCCCAGCTAATTTTTGATTTATTGTAGAGATGAGGTCTCACCAACTTGCCCTGGCGGGTCTCGAACCCGTGGGCTCAGGCAATCCACTCACCTCAGCCTCCCAAAGTGAGGGATTATAGGCTGAACGACCGAGCCCTGCTGGAAAAAAAAATTAAAAATTCTCATGGCCTAAGGCCTCCATGATTTATTTACGGGGCATCAGTGGAATCACTAATGAGAAAGATGTTAGAGATCATTAATAACCACTATTGTCAGAAACAAAGAAGAAACCTTTAAAATAATATTAAAATGGCATTAATACACACCAGAGGGTGAGGAATTTGTCATTGAAAATGATTTTTAAAAACAGAGTAGAAGAAAAAAATTAAATGTCCCTTTTAAAAAAACATAATATGCAATTATGCTTCTAAAAAGTTAGATGTGTATGCGTCTGTGTGTCTGTCTGTGCGTGTGTTGTCAGTCTTGGGAACTCATTATCTTCCATTCATGCAGTTTCCTGTAACTGATGCCGTATATGCACTGAAAAAGCTGACATTACTGCACAGTCGGCTTGATATTTTCAATGCACTACTGTGTAAATCCTTAAAGTTAAGCTCCGTTTCCACAGCAACCACAGTTTAGCTACTCAAGCACAGTTAGGCCTTTTTTGTGGTCTTAACCTACATGTACGCAGTAAGGCTTGCTGATCTTTGATGCACCATTTACAAGTTTTATGTCTTATATAAGCTTATGCCTGTGGGTTTTTTCCTTGCATTTGAAAGCTGAATAACCATTTTGTCAAGGAGCAGCTATTGAGGTAAAAACTGAAAAGAAATTATGAGCAATTGGGCATACAGATATATTTTCTATAAAACTGATGACTCATTCACTCAAACAGATGAGGATTTGACAATTCATCTACAAAAACAAGTCTGACCCACTTTTGGAAGGTCCCCCACTTTTCACACACAAATGCATACACTCACCCTGGAGTAATGAAAACTTTTTCCTGGGCCACTGATGCTCTATTTCCAGTGGACAATCTTAGCTATTGCTGTGTGATGGTTGTCTTATGAATCTACCTGATGAAACGACTCATGTGCATTGCAGAACATGACCTTTTAATTACTTTTCTTTAACTGTTTAAGTCTCCTGGCTTTCTGTAAACAAAATCAACCTGAGTCTATCCAACTTAAAGGGCAACTTTATCCTTTAGGAAAAAATCTTCAATTTTCATAATCATAAGAAATTCCCACTTCTCCACTCTTAAATAAAAAGGAACAATTGAATCGAACTGTTGACAGACTTTTATAATAGACAGGAAATCATTCAAACAAGAGCAGTACCAAGAAAGTGACTCCCTAAAATATATGGGAAAGAGTTGTTATAAAAATTAAGAAAAAGGAGCATTAGGTTATTTACCAAAATATCAGATGAGTTGCTTCCTAAAGAATAACACTTTGTTTTGATTATTTCTGATCAGATCCTGAAGACATAGCTTATATTGGGATTGTGTTTATAATACTTCATGTTCAGAAGTTTTGGTGTCATGTTTGAGACTTATTAGTTACAATACTATTGTAAAATTCCTTCTTGGTAATTTTTGTTCTTTGGTTTTTTTTTTTTTTTTGAGTTGGAGTCTCACTCTGTTGCCCAGCAGCCTCGACCTGCTGGGCTCTGGCGATCCTTCCACTTCAGCCTTTCAAGTAGCCGAAATTACAGGCGCATGCTACCACGCCCGGCTGATTTTTTGATTTATTGTAGAGATGAGGTCTCACTGCCCAGGTGGGTCTCGAACCCGCAGGCTCAGGCAATCCACTCACCTCGGCCTCCCAAAGTGCTGGGATTACAGGCTGAGCCACCGAACTCAGCTTGTTCTTTTTTTATATACATATTTTTTATTATAAAATTGTGGGGTACAGTTAAAGGTTAGGTATACAAATGTGCATCGTTCAGGCACCCTTGTTAATAAGGGGTGTCTCCCCATCCCCGGACAGATATTGACTACCATTAGTCCTACCTCCCTTCCCCTCCCTACCCCCTCCATAGTTCCCACCACTGCCAGTCCTTTTTTATAGTATTATGGTAGATGTTCAAGGTCCACTATATGAGTGAGAACATGTGATACTCAGATCTTTGTTTCTGTGAGAGATCACTCAGTATTATAGACTCTAGTTCCATCCAGGTTGCTGCGAAATTCAACCTCACTAATCATCAAGGAGATGCAAATTTTTGTTCTTACTACCACCATCATGACTTCTGTTTACCACTTGGGATTTGTATTTTGTACACACACACACTCACACACACAGCCTATATTGGATTTTTTTTCTTAGTTGCCCAAAGTCATAGTCAAGAAATATGCGAAAACAAAGGCAGACATTTTCATATCAGATGTGCAAATGGTTTTCTTCACTATAAAAACTTTACAGAATTATGGTTCATAAGCATATCTCCTTCACAGTAATTCTTAGTAATTAATCTCTTTATAATCTTTCATGATCTTTCACATTACTCAGAGCTTGTATTCAAAATCTTCCATATTGTCCTTTCACTTTCTAACCTCTTCACCTTTAGTACAAAAACATTTTTTTCTATCTTACATGAGAAATGGATATCATCCCATATGTTATTCATCACCAACTGCTTCCTCCTAAGCAATCTTCAAGCTTTGTATACTAATAGTTATTTTCCTCTTGTCTCAGAAGAAACAAATCTTTACTGTGGAAATTAAGTTCATTACTACTTCATTGATCTTGGGAATTTTCTTCAGCCATAAATCCTTTTTGTTTCACACTGGCAGTCACTTTCTCCACTGCTAGTTCTTCCTCTCTGCTTATAAATATATCAAATTTTTTCTATCTTAAAAATTAAAAAACAATATTTTAAAAACATTTACACTTACACTTTTCTGTAACTATTACTTCTTCTTTCTTTCACTTCTAGTATGACCAAACTAAAAAAAGTCTAAACTCATAACTCTTCTTACATAAGTTCCTCTTACTTGTCAGTCCACAATGTTTTAATTCTTATTATTATACTCACCCTCATCATTCCACTAAATTACACCAATTAAGCCTTAGAGTAATGCTGTAATTGCTAAATTAAAGTCGTTTTTCTATCCTCTTCTTATTCAATGGTCACTTTCAATACTGGTTACTATGCTTTCTTAAAAGTCTTATTCCTTGGATTCCATAGGATCATCTTTCTTCCTCATCTGGTTTGTACCCCAGCTCCTTTGCAACTTTGTTTGCAAGTTTTGTTTGTTTCCTTCCCTACTTTCTCATCAGACATTTTTTTCTTTCACTGTGTATTCTCTGTGAAGGGATCTTATACACACTAATGGCTTCAATTATTCAAATTTGAACAAATTACTTTCTCTTCTCGTCTACCAAACTGTATTTTCTACTTTGTCTTTATTTTCTTCAGTGACAATAAGGAGCAACTACAAGGCCAAGATGGAATAGTTGGTCTAGCTCCATTCATCATTTACTTCATAAGGTGTCCAAAGTTCTATAAATTGTTTGTTCCTATTTATAATGTAAATGTACCTTCTCATCTAAATCACTACACTCATCACCTTGCTTCAGCCCTACATAGATCATTTGGAATATAAAAATTGCCTTTTACTTGACTTTCCTACAAACAGTCTCCTTCTTTTCTAATACATACTTTTTCCAATTTTTTTTTGCTAATACAACTATGACCATGTCATATAGCACCCTAAATCAATGACTTTCCTAATTTTTGAATTACATAAAGCTTTCACATGAACTATATACAGTTCTGCATAGTTTATTTCCACGATCCTTAGCCTGTCTAAATTAATCATAATCTCCAATGAAAGAAGGCCAATGCTAACATGTATAAATATATACATGTATATATATAATATTTCAGTATCAAACACAGTAACATATGCAGAAAAAAAATTAATAAATATTTACTGAAAGAATGTAAGTATGAACAAAATATACACACATAGAAAAGGAAAAAAACACAGACAAAGTGCTTAGAGAGAAAGGATAAATGTGAGAATTTGCTTGTCAACAGCCAATTGGATTTTAATAATACTCCTCCTATACACTATTATATATGTAAAATCTATACTCTATTTTCCATACTTATGTTATTTAACATAGTGTCTTAAATTTAGTTTTACCGGAGACAGATTTTTTTGTGTGTGTATGTAAGAGTCTTACTCTGTTGCCCAGGCTGGAGTGCAGTGGCATGTTCATGGTCACCTCATGGTCTCTGCTGCTCTGGCCCGCTGGGCTCAGGTGATTCTTCTGCCACAGTTTCCCAAATAGCTGGATCTACAGTTGTGCACCACCACACCCAGCTAATCTTTTTGATTTATTGTAGAGATGAGGTCTTGCCATGTTTCTCAGGCTAGTCTTGAATCCCTGGACTGAGGCAATCCTCTCACACCTGCCTTCCAAAGTGCTGGGATTACAGGCATGAGCCACAGAACCCAGCTAGATTGTCTTCTTTTCTTTTCTTTTTTAATTTTAAGATGTGGGGTACAATTCAGGGTTAGGTATACAAATGTTCATTATGCAAAATACCCTCGTTGATGAGGTGTTCCCACCCCATCCCCCTCCCAGTAGTTTCTCACTACTACCAATCCCGCTACTCCCCTCCCCTGACAGTTTCCAACTACTGCCAATTCCTTTCTTATAGTATTATGATAATTTTTCAAGGTCCGCTTATGAGTGAGAACATGCAGTACTCAGTTCTTTGTTTCTGTGATAGCGTACTCAATATTATAGCCTCTAAGTCCATCCAGGTTGCTGTGAAGTTCATAATGTTGTCCTTCTTTAACTTATTCCCTTGTAGGGGATGCACCACTCCTGGAAGTACTGTGATACCAGGTGGGTGTGTGGAGTGGATAAAGCAAGCTCCTTTTCTATCTCCTTGTTCTGAAAATCCACTTAACATTGTCCTCAGATAGAGGATATATCAGATATTAAACTGATGAGAAGCGATAAGACAGATATTTTTATGTGGGTGGTTTATTGAGGATAGTTCTTGTGATCAGCACCTGTAAGAAAGAGTGGTAAACAGGAGACGAAGGAGGCAGAAGTTAACTACAATGGAGTTGTAATAGGCACCAATCCCACAGAGAGATCAATAGCTGGGATGGCCATTCAAAAGTGTCCTAAACTAAAACAAGAAGACTGGACCTTTGAAATCCTGAATAGACCAGTCCTCCTTTGAGGGTGCTTGGCTTTAACTGAAGAAATCCCCCTTGTCAATGTAAAACTGAATTATCATCATATCACATTCCTGAGAGCTGGATGAAAGAGCAGGACCACTTACCAGAGCAAGAACTGTCCAGTTTTCTGGTGGATGACTCCCTCACTCCTTCCCACTATAAATGCTCTCTTTAAAACTGCCCAAACCCCGCATGAAACAACAAGCTTCCTAGATTCCCTTGGCCTCTTCATATATTCCTGAGATATCCCCCCCCCCCCATGCCTAACTACTACCTGCTGAGAGAATCAAATCCATAATGCTACCAAACAACTGATTCACAACTGGGGAGATACATACACTACCTAAAAAGTATGCAATACATTTCAAATTGAGGACTTAATTAAATATAGATTACTTGTTCTCTTAGAAGATAATCTGGTCACAGATTCCTTTTCTTTAGAAAAATTAAAGAGATGACTTTATATTTTTTTAAATACTGTCCACTCCCACAATAAATATATAAGTATATATAAAATATAAATATACATTTTGGGGAATTATATATTTTAGGGCATATAAATGTACATTTATGTTTATATAGACACAATATATAATGACTGCCTGATATCTAGTAAAGCCACTTGAAAAATAGAGAATTCAAAATAACTGACTTTTGTTACTATAAAGAATGATACTTTTTAAACAGATAACACATTGTAGAAATATTTACTTGTCTTAAGAACTGCTAAAAATTCAGTAGTGTTTATAAATGATCCTAATCCCTATGGCTATCAGTTAACTCATTCATTCCAGAATACACAGCTGGCAGAATTCTTTCAAGAGCACAAATGTAATTTATTAAACAACTTTCTTGACTCTTAATTGTCTATACATTAAAACATAAATTGCTAACCCATTGCACATAAAGTACTTTTAGGTCTGCCTTTCCTATCTTATGGAGTGTTGGTCCTCAGGTCACAGTTTTTCTGAACTTCTTCATGACTGAAGCAAAATTGGCCTTCTACTAAGAGTTTGCACATGTTCTACCCTATGTCTTCAAGAAACATCTTAAAGTTCTCTCTTTTACAAAGTCTCTTCCAGTATCCTTAAACATAATGCATTTCTTCTGTTTTCAATGCTTTGTTAGAATATTCAATGTTGTATTTCCATAATTTGCTCCAATGGTGCTTTTCTTTCATATTTTAATTTCTGTAAAATTAGCCATATTTGCTGACCCACTCTAAGTACCAGATATAAGTTCATTGAATAAATGAAAGAATATATCAATGATTTGATTGGTTGAGGATGCAAATATGGTGACTATACCTAAGAGATATATGTGGGAGTATACATTAAACCTTTTCTGTTTTGCTTTTGTTTCTATTTTTGCCATCCCCTCAAAAAGCTAGACAATCTATTTCTTCCACCAACATTTTCTCAAATGCCTGAAAATCACTAAATGTATGGACAATATTTTTCAAGCAATAATATGAGAACAACTCATTATATTAGAACATTAGAGGAATTTTCTTTGTATCTTTTATGTTATATTCCTGTGATTTGCTTATTTCTCCCTATAAATATCACATACTTATGTTTACACATAATTTTCCTTGATCATTGAATAGTTGTTTAGATATCTGTGACTTTTAATATATATTTCAATTATAGGAATGATAACTGCAAAATATTATATTATTAAAAACAAGTTTTGGAATGTTTCTGGTAGCAAATATTATTTTTTAAAAAAATATTTTATGATCCTGATAAATATTGCACCTCTTTTCCAGTACTACCTTGCAAGAATACAACAATTTTTATAGACAATTATCAGAATTAACCACATATTTATCCCTGTTCACATTAATTGTAAGTCCAAAACTCAGGACTTCATCTTCCAGCATTTAGATTTCCAATGTCATAGGCCTTTACTCAACTTCCAACCTAACTCCATCCCTAACTCATCCCAGTTTCCAAAACACTTCAAGTTACTTCTAGAAGTTAAATCATAGGGTCACCATAATACTCCATATCATAACTTCTTCATTCAACATTCCCTCATCTTTCTTGCTCAAACCAGAATATGAGTTTCTCAGAAGACTCTCTTCATCCTAGTATCAGATTGACTTGGGAAACAGAAGTCACTCTAGAATTCAAACTAGCAAGGCCTTAACAAAGGGAATTTAGATGCTTACATATCTGCTGAAAGGGTGGCATAGTGGATGTCAGGGAATATTCCACCAGAATTTACAAAATTAATTAACTGCCTTCACCACAGCTTAGTTACCACCAATAATCTCAGCAACCTACAACACTATAGACTATTAACACTATTATTTCCAGGAGCATTTCTAGAAGCTGCCACAAAGACATTTCTCAAAAGAAGACATAAGAGCAACCAACTAGTGAGGCTGAAAAAATGTTCAGCCTCACTAGTCATCAAGGAGATGCAAATTAAAACTACACTGAGATACCACCTCACTCCAGTCAGAATAGCCATCATCAATAACTCAAAAAATAACGTGCTGGAGAGGATGCGGCAAAAAGGGAACACTTCTACACTGTTGGAGGGAATGCAAACTAGTTCAGCCTCCGTGGAAATCAGTGTGGTGATTTCTAAAACCTCTAAAAATTGACCTTCCATATGACCCCGCAATCCCCCTACTGGGAATATACTCGGAAGAACTCAGGTCACTCTATAAAAAAGATACTTGCACACATATGTTTATCGCAGCATTGTTCACAATAGCAAGAACATGGAACCAATAGCAAGAACATTCTGCCCATCAAAAGAAGACTGGATTTTTAAAAATGTGGTACATATACACAATGGAATACTATGCAGCCATAAAGAAGAGCAAAATCATGAACTTCACAGCAACCTGGATGGAATTTGAGTTTACAATACTGGGTGATCTCTCACAGAAAACAAAGAGCTGAATATCACATGTTCTCATTCATAAGTGGACCTTGAACAACTACCGTATTACTATAAGAAAAGGACTGAAAGTGGTTAGAAACTGTGGGGAGGGGGGTGAGGGGTGGAAAGGTGGGATTGACAGTAGTCAACATCTGCCTGGGGAAGGGGGGGCACACCTCATTGATAAGGGTAACTGCACAGTGAATATTTGTATACCTAGCCCCGAATTGTACCCCACAATTTTAAAAGAGGGAAAAAAATGTCTATGAATGTCTATGATCTGACCAGTTGTGTCGCTCTATTACTATGACTCTAAACAGTGCCTCAGTCATCCTTTTCCAGGTTAGTAGCAAAAATCTCATAGTTGGTCACTCACTTCCATCTATGACCTGTTCATCTACTGAATATTACTCAAAACAATGATTGTAACTCTCCATTGGGATATATATATGTAAGTGATGTCAAAATTTGGTCCAGAAGCTAAAAAAGGAATCTCCATTATTATATAATGCCCATACATTATATAATAATGGAGATTCCTTTTTTAGCTTCTGGACCAAATTTTGTCATCACTTACACAAGCATTTCCATTAACATCTTCATCTTAAACCTCAATATAAGAAAAATTAGTATTCTTCTTATTGTTTTGTATTTAAGCTGAAGGAAGATGTATGTGCATATAGAAAAAGGTGAGGGATCATGTGAATTTGAAAAGATTATGGATATAAGAGAGAAAAAAATAATTGAATAAATATAATCTAGACGTTTGAAAGAATCAGGAGAAACTAAAGAATGTAACTATTCCAAACAGGAAAACATCATTTTGAGACAAGAGGGAGGAAAAATGGATGTTATCAGAAAATTGGATGTGGTAAGACTTTATTTTCCTCTAATTGTGGGTAGTTGTATGATAGGAAAAATTATTTATATATTTTGACTCAATATTCTTGTCATTCATTATTTGTTCAACAAATATTTATCAGTCATCTGTTGGGTATTGTCACTCTGCCAAACATTGAAGCTATCATGGGGGGAAAAGCTGCAAGGGTACCTACAATAATTTATTTTATAATTTTACAATACTTGGTTCAAAAGAATTGCCATGTGAATATGCTTAGAACTATGATTGGGAAAGGAAAAGGTGTTATGTGATGGAAACCATAAGGGGAGCATATAACAGGTGGTAGGAGTCAGCATAGTCCTCTTTAAAGACTTGCAAGAAGAAAAGAAATTTGACAAACAGAATTTGACTTGGAAAATACATATGTGACGAAGGCAAAAAATAGTGCCCCAGAAAAATCTAAAGGAATACTTGAAGGCCCATGATAAAAAGAGCTGTCAATTGTTACACACACACACACGCACGCACACACATATAGTCAATGGTTTTACTAATATATATAAACAAGTCCATTATGTATGTTATATATAGGCTGGATAATAGAGTTTGCAGGAGTATTGAACACAGAAAGATAAAGTTGGAATCATAGAAGCTAGAGCAAAAAAACAAAACAAAACTATATAAATCAATCCTTCCCAAAATTTATGTGCACAGCATTCATTTGGGATCCTGCTAAAACTTAGATTCCAAGAACAGGCACATAGACCAATGGAACAGGATAGAGATTCCGGAAGCAAAGCCTTTCTCAA
The DNA here is from genome assembly GCF_000164805.1 of Carlito syrichta. Classification (NCBI taxonomy): domain Eukaryota; kingdom Metazoa; phylum Chordata; class Mammalia; order Primates; family Tarsiidae; genus Carlito; species Carlito syrichta. The sequence continues at coordinate 421,342 of NW_007068633.1, read as the reverse complement.
CCAACTCATCTTTGACAAAGCCTCCAACAACAACCACTGGGGAGAGGAGAACCTATTCAGTAAATGGTGCTGGGAAAACTGACTGATCACATGCAGGACCCCTACCTATCACCATACACAAAAATTAACTCTAAATCATTCAAAGACCTAAATGTAAAACCTCAAACTATAAGAAACTTAGAAAATGCAGGAGACACCCTTATGGAAATTGGAACTGGCAACAAATTCCTGACTGGACCCTAAGTGGCCATGCCATAAGAAATAAGTGGGACCTCATCAAACTGATGAGCTTCTGCTTAGCAAAAGAAACCATCAAGAGAGCAGGGAGATAGCCCACAGAATGGGAAAAAAATATTTGCCCACTATATATCCGACAAAGTTCTCACATCTAGAATCAACAAGGAACTCAAACACGCCGAAAGGAAAAAAAACAAACAGCCCCTTTAAAAACTAGTCAAAAGACATAATAGACACTTCTCAAAAGAAGATATATGGACAGCCAACAGACACATGAAAAAGTGCTCAACCTCACTAATCATCAGAGAAATGCAAATGGTATCATGGAGATACCACCTAATCCCCATAAGAATGGCCATTATTAGTAAAACAAACAACAACAGATGCTGGCGAGCTGCAGAGCAAAAGAATACTTCTATACTGCTGGTGGGAATGCAAACTAGTGCAACCTCCCTGGAAGACAGTGTGGAGTTTTCTGAAAGAACTAGAAATAGACCTTCTGTATGACCCAGCAATTCCCCTATTGGGAATATACCCGGAGGAATTCAAATCTTTCTACAAAAGAGATACCTGCACACATATGTTTGTTGCAACTCTGTTCACAATAGCAAAAACATGGAACCAACCATGCTGCCCATTGAAGCTGGACTGGATAAAAAAAATATGGTACACATACACAATGGAATATTATGCAGCCACAAAGAAGGACAAACATATGGACTTTGCAGCAACTTGATGGATTTAGAGTCGATCATACTCAGTGATCTATCACAGAAACAAAGAATAAAGTACCATATGTTCTCACTCATAAGCGAAACTTGAACAAGTATAATACTATAAGAAAGGGAATGGCAGTAGTGGGAAACTGTTGGGGGGGTGGGATTGGCAACTGAAGGAAACTACTAGGGGAGGGAGTGGCACAACTCATCAACAAGGTACCTGCATAATTAACATTTGTATACCTAACCCTGAATTGTACCCCACATCTTTATAGTAAAAAAAAGAGAAAAGGAAAAAAGGGAAAAAATTTAAAAGAAAAAAATTTAAAAAATAAAGCAGACTCATATTCAGTAGGTCTGGCATGTGATGCTAATATATAGCAAACTATCAAGTAATGCCAGTGCTGCTGGTCCATTTGTTATTCTTTGAGTGGCAAGGATTTAAATCATATTTAAGAATTTCAATCTTATATCTATTTCCATGGGGACTCAGGAACAAGTTTGAATAGGAAAATAATTTGATCAAATTTGTTCCCACAAGATCATTATTATGCTTATATTGAATTAGAAAGTAAAAGTTCTGGAGATAAGAAGACATATTAAGAGGCAATTATAATATTCAAAGTATAAAGTAAACATGAGATATTGCAATGGAGATAATGAGATAAATTTAGGAACTAGAGTCAAGAGGAAATGATATATTGAATGCATGTTGAGAAAAGAAGGGAGGCATGAAACTTAATGCACAATTGTCCGTGTAGAAAATGCATAGTGGTGATAATAATAATGTTGGTAATTAAAGAGCTAAAGTGTTTTCAATATTTACTATGTGCTAGGCATTAATATGTATACTTTTACATTATTTACCTCACAAAAACCTCATCAAAAAGTCATTAGTGTATTCCCATTTTATAGATGAGGAAATTGTACCACAAGTTAAGAAATTCAAAATTAGTAAAGCTCAACATAAATTTTCAGAAATTTGTTATTATTATTTTTATATTTGCTGTTATCCTTATTCAAGTAAATCTGGAGGAGAAAATGATTGAAAGAATGTATTCGATATATATGATATATATATGGTGGGAGACAGAGTCTTTTCCTAATATGGAGATAGTGTTGGGTACAAATGCATGAATGTGAATAAAATTTAGATGTCCTGAATCAAAAGTGGGGGGAAAAAACTTGATTATAAATAAACAAAGGCATTAAAATGTAGCACTGAGATCTCACCAAGGCAATTCTTGTGATTTTTTAAGTTAATCAGATTTCCTCTTCAGATGTCAGTAGACCTGTGATGAAAACAGAGAAAATGATAAGATGACTTTTCCAAGGTTGAGCCAACGTCATTGGTCAGAGTATAATTGAACCTGTTGACAATAGCTTTAATGTAGGGCTAGAATAGAATTAAGGAAAAAGAGACTTGGTCATTTAAAAGAGAAAGAATGTGTAAAGGGTATAGAGTCCTTGCATTTGAAGTACCTGAGTTCTGGATAGAAAATGTTTCTTCTTAGCTTTTCTAAATATATCACTATATCTTCTTTATGTTAGGAGTTTCAATATATGAAATTATAATGGTGTATAAATTCTCAAGTTGATAAATCATAATAAATGTAATTTCAGAGAAAAATAATAGAAATGCTGGTCTATTTCACAACTGGCAACCAACCAAAAGTTGCTGTATCCCTCTCGTAAAAGTCAACACTATATAAAATGTACTAGCTCAAAAAGAAAATTGATTCTAAAAAATATAACTTAAAAAAATAAGAAAAGTGAGAAATACTTGGTGGTGACTGAAAACTGTGTGTGCTAATGTGACTGGATGGAGGATGCTGTTAGAACTGAGAAACATTAGAATAAGCAGAAAACTATATAATTGAAGAAGAGTTTCTTTTAAGATTTCTTCTGTCTCTATCCAATTTATTGAGACTTTTTTCTGTATTTTAAAGAAACCAACATCTCCAGTCACGGCCAACAACTGTTAGCAGAGTAGCATAAAAGCCTAGCTGAGGCGAAAAGTACAGACAGACTGATCTCCCTATTTCTCCTCTAAATTCTTGGGCTGATGATTTATAATTTAGAAAGTGTTTTAGTTTATTCCTGCTGATATAACAAAGTACTTTAGACTGGGTAATCTATAAACAATAGACATGTATTTCTCATGGTTCTGGAGACTGGTAAGTCTAAGACGAAGGTACTACCAGATTCGGTGTCTGGAGAAGGCCCACTTTCTGCTTCACAGATGTTGCCTCTTGCTGCATCCTCACATAGCAGAAGAAAGAACTTACAGCTACCTTTGTTATAAGGGCAAAATTTTATTTATCAGGGACTTCCTCTCTGACTTTCATCATCTCCCAAAGGCTCCAGGTTTTAATATTATCATATTGGTAATTAAGTTACAATATGTGAATTTTGGAGGGACACACTCAGATCATAGCAGAGATATTGCCTCTTCCTAATGCTGTCCTTAAAATTTCACTAGAACCCAATATTTAATAAATAATATTGACCAGAAGATGTTTCTGCTAGTGAGTCAGCAATCAAAATTAACTCACTAAAGCTGTTTGACCTCTGAGCCTCTCTGGCCTAGGGCTCATCATCCCTTCCTTTCTTTTAAAACTCAAAGGGATTGATAAAGAATGAGGATTATGATCCTTCTCTAGTATACTTTATCAGACATAGTAACTGATACTCATCCTTTATCACCCTGGAAAGTGAAACATGGATTATAGCCATGGTATATACATGGGTTTACACACTGAGATGTTGAAAAATTTCAAAACTCTCAGTGTATAATTTTCAAAGCAGATTAAGCAGAAATTATTCACAATAGCAAAAACATGGAGCCAACCGAGCTGCCCTTTGAAACTTAAAAAACATGGTACTTATACACAATGGAATATTATGCAACCACAAAGAAAGTCAAAATTATGACCTTTGCACCAACTTGGATAGATTTAGAGTCTATAATACTCAGTGATCTATCACAGAAACAAAGAACGGAGTACCACATGTTGTCACTCATAAGTGGACCCTGAACATTTATCATAATACTACAAGAAAGGGATTGGCAGTAGTGGGAAACTGCCAGGTACAGGAGTGAGGAGGAACGTTTCATCAATAAGGGTAGCTGATCTCAAACCAGGTGAAGTGGGACGAAAAGTGGGGCCCAAACTGTACCTGTACAATGACCATTTGTATTCCTAACCCTGAATTGTACCCCACATCTTTAAAATAAAAATTAAGAGAAAGAAAGAAAAAAAAATAGATGTGATAAGTATGCTTAAAGACATGAGGACATATATTAACAATTGGCAATAAAATGAAATAAATTAATTGTCAAAATTAATAATAAATGTTAAAAAGAAAGATTAAGAAATAATAAAATGGATGGTACCTCAATTTGTGTCTTCCCGAAAGCAGATATTGTAATGAACATAGAAGTGCAAAAGAGTTTAAAACTTGAGTGCAAAACCAAAATTTATTAGAGAGTGAACAGTTGTGAATGAAACAAGAAAGGAAGCAGGATTGCACAGGGCAAGTCATCAGACCATGCTGCGAATGTAGTTATCGATCCCTGCCTGTCTACTGGGGAGCTTGTAAAAAAGTATTGGTCATATGATGAATACTGTTTTGGTGGAGATATATAAGCTTGACCACATCTCTGCTCCTTTATATGCTAAAGCCCTAATAAGAGCAAGCCCAAACGTTGAGACTGATTCTAAATAAATTAAAAGTTAGGAACTGTCAGCTAACCACTCTTCAAAGTTCTTTGGATTTATTATTTTCTGTTTTCTTGCTACCAATATTGCAGTTAAGGAAGCTAACCTTAGTCAGGAATCTGGTTACATTTTGATGGTTTTTGCTTTTACAATTGTTCCTTAACATAGTTCATCTAAGTTTCACAAAAATATGACCATTTTTACTGTTATTGATACATTATAAGACATTTTAATACGAGGTCCTTTATCTTACATTAAGTTGGGAAATTATCTTCATTTCTCAAATATTTCCTCCCCTTTATTTAAGACATCTCATTCATATGTTTGACAAGTTGGGGACAGGTGTTGTCCATAACCTCAACTAGGGTTGTTAGCTGGGCCTTGGTTCTTCTTCATATGAGATGTTTGAATTTCCTCTTTGCATCACACATGGGATCCAGGAAAGTGGAAGAAAATTATGCCAGTCATCTTAAAGCTAGACTGGGAACTGACTTAGGGTCACTCCCACCAAATTCTATGATATTAGTCAAAGGAGTAAGAAACCCAACCACAGTGCAAGGTGGTGAACTTCACCTCTCTGCTATGAAATGCTTTTATTTTGTGGGACTTATATGGGGTAAGTGATGTGGCAGACAACAGAATATATTTTGCTTACATAATAAATAGCAGAGTTTGGTAAACTATTTCTTTTTTATTTCAATAGCTTTTGGGGTCCAAGTGGTTTGTGCTCATATAGATGAATTGTATTTTGATTTAACTATGTATGTAACTGAGGTACCAATTACAGTTATCTTTCTTGATTAATTTCACTGAATATACTGGCTTTCTTCAATTGTTCTTACCATCTGATATATAAATATTCCTAGGCTGAATTGACAAAATTTTATCTTTCTCTTTCTCTTTGACAAGTGAGAGAACTTACAGTATTAATTTATTTAATTAATTCTATTTTGCTTATTTTTTGTTGTTCAGCCATGTGTTCAGGTGAAACTATATTCCACTCATATTTTGGATTCATCTTTCACAACTAACTACAACAGGGGTCCAAGATCTTCTTTTTCTTGCCCAAATTGGTATAAAAATTGAAATTAAAGGATTGAGATGCATGTACTATTTTGTCATAGGTTTATTTATATGATTCAAGCGCTCACTGTTCCTTATTTCTCTGTGCCCCTTAAGTTCACTGATTAAGTTCAGTAGCAAAATTATTTTTTGTTAGTGTACAGAAAGAGAATATTATTATTTTCTCAAGCTGAAGAATATTTCTCATGAGATGAAATTGAATGTTTTAGATTCATTTACATGATATTTTCATGACAAACTGTTAGACATGTTAAATTATTGGGCAACACAGTAAAATTGTGACAGGAGTTTTTCCTACAAATAAGCTTCTAATTTATCTTGCATCTCAATTCAATGTTTTTGTATTTCATTGCAAAAAATAAACAGGATGCAAATGTATGCCATATGCTCCTTTCCTATCCAGAAGTACAATTTCATTTTATTACCAACTTTCAACTGTGCTCATTATCTTTTCCTACACAAAGTGATAGGGAAGTGCCCTGCCTGAGATTAGAGTTGATTCTACAAAGGGCACTCTATTTCCTAATGTGATATGAGTTGCAAATTATTAAATTAACAAAATATATGGAAATATAGCTCTTTGGATGGTGCATTGAATATGTGCATAATCATACTCTGTTCTCTGCTTTCTTTGATATCATGCATATGTTTTTTTTTCCCTAATGGTTCTCCATTAAATGCAAATATTTTTCATTATAAAGCAAGTGTTATTTCTTCCTTGCAAAGAGCATCTTCTTTTGTAACATAAATTTATATGCACCATAAATGTAGAAGGCATCTATTTTCACATATATGAAAGGAAATAAGCAATATTAAATAAATGTTTCACCCACTCTCATCAACTGGTTATTATAATTGTGATTATTTTGTGTAATGAATCATATCGTTTCATTTAAAATATACATATGCAAATAAGTGTATTATTTAATAAGACTTTTCCCTGTATCTTATGTATAGCAATCAAAATAAACAAATAAATAACCTATTTATTTATTCAGACAGAGTAATATGGTTTTGCATAATTTTCATTTGTAAAGTACTTTATAAATATATCATATTATTAGAATATCAAGACTGTGCCTGCCCCATTTCAATACTGAAAATTTAAAAATTCACAGCTTTAGGCTAAAAAATACCAAATAATATTTTTTTATTAACTGCTTTCTAAGAATTGTGTTTTTTATTTGCATTGATGATTATATTAAAAGATACAAGTAAAAGCAAAACTATAGTCAATTTTATTTTCAATGAAACAAGAAACTTTTTGCAGCTGTTCTGTCTATATACAGAATTGAACAGTTTATCTCCCTTTGTGCCTGCTCAGCCAACAAACTAAAGTGACATGTACTAAACAGCTCCCATTCACCCAGCACTGTGCCATGGAGGATACCAAAGGAAACATTGTTTCTATCCTTAGAGAATTTACCATGCAATGGGGAAGGAAAGAAGCAAAAAGTAATAAGAAAGCACTTACCTGCTCAGGAACTGGGTGCTTAATATAAATACACAAGCAATTCAGAAGAAAAGAAAGATTGATGTGGAACAGAATTGTAAGAGTCAGCTAAGGGAACAATAGATATTGTGCTGGATTTACTACCATGATTTTTATCTCTCTTATTTCCTCAGCATTTTTCACATAATATCTATTCTTCATTATTAAAATCACTCAGAGCTTTTATTTGAAATCAGTCTGGATTGGGTCTCTCCATTCTCTTATCTGAGCTCCTGATTTACTAATTGGTTTAGTATTTATTGTCTGATAGATGCTCATTTCTTGTATAAAAATTATTTGATTTACATATGTATCTTGGCACATATCCTTGATAATTTTCTAGAAGTCCATTTCTGGGTCTTCATATGTTAAAGATTGTACTACATTTTACATTTCACCTTTGCCCTCTAGGAAGTTTGTGTTCATTTATACCTCTGCTAAACATTGACTATTTTCTTTTGTTTGTTTTTTGAGTTGGAGTACCATTTATCATATATTTGCCAACAATGAGAAGAATGCATAATTAACCCTTGCCAATTTTATAGACAAATCATATATTTTTGCAATTATTTAATTAATAAGGTTAAATATTCTGCAAATATACTTATTAATCATGTGTACTTTCACTTTGTAAGAGGCTTTTAAAATGTATTTTATACATTTTTTTGTGCCGTGTGCTTGTCTTTTCCTATATATAGAAAATATATTTAATTACTCTGTTTCTATAGTGTCTATTTTTTTAGTTTAATAATAATTATTGGTCTTTAAAATTTAACCTTATGGTAATATTCATGTAGTTTTTAGTTGCTTTCCTAGGGAAAAAAAAACACTGGTATATTAGCCATGCTTTTACTATTCTGGTCTTTCTGTGATAGTAAACCTACATGATCAATGAGCATATATTAGGTACTGAACAAATATTTCTTGAACAAACATTGGAAATCAATGATCCTACTTACTGATTATATCAGTTAGCTAAAGGTCACATTTAATTGAATTTAACTTTTCTTCGTATTGTTTTATGGAAATCTTGGCCTACAGAGTAAAATATGCCTTCATTCATTTGTGATAATTATTGATCAATATAGTGCATCATTTATTTTCAGTAACTCAAAAATTAGTCATTATTAAATAAAAATGAACACTTTCTGTATCAACAGAATAAAAATTAGATAACAATTTGCATTCATGGTGTGGAAGTTTCCAAATATATTTTCAGATTCATGTAGAATCAGTCTCTCCTCCTCTTGAATTTGACCTGTTCTTTGTGTCTGCTTCAAGGAATGGAACGTGGTGCAAATGATACTGTATGATTTCCAAGAATGAATAAAAGAAAACAATGTAGAAGATTCCCATACACTGGGGAAAGGCATCCTATTCAACAAATAGCGCTGGGAAAATTGGATAGCTACATGCAGAAAAAGGAAACTTGAACCTTATCTCTCCACATATACAAAAATTAACTTAAGATGAATTAAAGACTTAAACATCAGGCCTGAAACTATAAAAATCTTAGAAAACTAGGAAAAATTCTTCTGGACATCAGCCTAGGCAAAGAATTTATGGCTAAAACTCAAAAAGCAAATGCAACTAAACCAAAAATAAATAAGCAGGACTTAATCAAACTAAAAAGCCTCTGCACAGCAAAATAAATAATCAACAGAGCAAACAGGCAATCTACAGAATGGGAGGAGTTAATCTCAAACAGTACATCTAATATCCAGAATCTACAAAGAACTCAAATCAGCAAGAAGAAAGAAAATAACCCCATTAAAAAGTGGGCAAATAACATGAGCAGACATCTCTCAAAAGAAGATATACAAATGGCCAACAAACATATGAAAAAATGCTCACCATCATGCATAATTAGGGAAATGCAAATTAAAATCACAAGAGATACTACCTCACACAAGTCAGAATGGTCATTATTTTTAAAAATCAAAAAACAGTAAATGTGGGCATGGATGCAGAGAAAAGGGAACACTTATACACTATTGGTGGGAAAGTATAAATTAGTACAATCTCTATGGAAAGCAGGATGGAGCTTACTCAAAGAACTAGAAATAGATCTACCATTTGACCCAGCAATCATATCACTAGGTATCTACCCTAAGGAATGGAGGTCCTTATATAAAAAGGACACCTGCGCCCACAAGTCCATCACAGCACAATTCACAATTACAAACATGTGGAATCAACATAAATGACCATCAACCAATCAGTAGATAATGAAAATGTGGTACGTATACACCACAGTATACTCTACAGCCATAAAAAGAATGAAATCCTACTCTTTGCAGCAACCTAGATGGAGCTTGAGATCATCATCCTAAGTAAACTGATCCAGAAACAGAAAAATCAAACAACAAACGTTCTCACTCATATGTGGGAAGTACATGATCACAGTGAGGGAAATAATAGACACTGAGGACACCTATGAGGGCATGAGGAGTGAGGAGGTTTAGGGTTCATAAACTACCTACAAGAAGCAATGCTCACCAGGGAATAGGTCACCTGAGACCTGATTCCCACCACTACACAATATGTCCATGTAATGAGTACACATGTGTACCTTCTGAATCTATAATAAAATTAAAATATGTAAGTATGTAAATAAATAAATAAAAAGTCATGTAACTTCAGCCAATTTATCTTGGGACATTCTCTCTGACTGTCTTCAGCCTCCTTGTAAGACAGTCTGGCTACATGGAGAGAAATAAAGACCTAAGGAGCCCTGTCAGTTTGTGTCTTCCCATTCAAAGTGTCAGATATGGGATTGGAGACTCAGAAATGACCCCAGCCCCAGTTTCTATCTGACTACAGGCACATGAGGCAATTCACATGAGAAAAGTCCACAGCCCAGTCAACCTACATATTTGTAAACCCAGTAAGTGACAAGTAATGTGTCAAGGTACTCATAGGAAGTGTTTTTTCTCCTAGCAATAGATTCTCAGACTCATGGCAAATGAGTTAAAGCAACTTAAAATTTTCATTATATCCTGAGACGTCTGTGGCTGAAGAATCAAATGCCATCTTATAACATCTTGTATTATTTGTATCAAAAGTAAATCAAAATTAGAATTATAACCAAGTCTGGGTAAGAGGAGTAATTAGACCAGATGTTTTAAATTAAGCTTTTAAATTTTTTCATTTCATATTGGATTATTGAAAATAATTGCCATATATATTTTTGTCATAATTTTCATTATTGGTCCCTTTGAAATGAACAATTCATTTAAAAGAAATATAGTGTATTCTCTCTATTCATGGATTCAGTATCTGCGGGTTCAAACAACTGTGCATTGAAAGTATTCAGAAAAAAAATTTTTCACAAATTTCCAAAAGGCAAAACTTGAGTTTGCCATGCACCAAGTACTACATTGAATCCACTTGAATGAAGTGATGTGTAAGCATTGTGTTAGGTATTATAAGTAGCTTAAAGATGATTTAAAGTATACGAAAGCTTAAGCGTAGGTTATATACAAATACCACACCATTTTAAAAAGAGGACTTGAGCGCCCATTCAAGTGCATGTTTGTATCCACTGGGAGTCCTAGAACCAACTTCTATAGAGATATCAAGAGAAGACTGATGATGGAAACAAGCATATTACTTAAAGAAACAAATTTTACTTTATCATCAAAAGCAGAGTACCAGTCGGGCTCAGTGGCTCAGCCTGTAATCCCGCGCCTTTTGGAGGCTGAGGTGAGTGGATTGCCTGAGCCCGCGGGTTCAAGACCCGCCTGGGCAGCAAGACCTCATCTCTACAATAAATCAAAAAATCAGCCGGGCGTGGTAATCAGCCTGTAATTCCGGCTACTTGGAAGGCTGAGGCGGAAGGATCCCCAGAGCCCAGCAGGTGGAGGCTGCAGTGGCTGGGGGCAGC
>NW_007068633.1:394530-410183 GCF_000164805.1 Carlito syrichta | reverse complement strand
ACTGCACTCCAGTCTGGGAGACAGAGTGAGACTCCAACTCAAAAAAAAAAAAAAAGAACAGAGTACCAAATGTTCTCGCTCATAAGCTGACCTTGAACAACTATCATAATACTATTAAAAAGGGATTGGCAGTAGTGGAGGGGGAATGGGATTGGCAGTTGAGGGAAACTGCCAGGAGGTGAGGGGCACACCTCATCAACAGGGGTACCTGCATAATCAACGTTTGTATACCTAACCCTGAATTGTATTCTGCACCTTTATAATAAAAAAAGTGCTAAAATCACATTTAGTGCAAATGAATGTTTTGAAAAATCAACATTTATAAAGTGGTAATTTATAAAATGGTAAATATATAATTTTTTAATTATAAAAGGCTTTTTCTTCCTTTTCCCTTAATATATGTTCAAATTGGAATAGAAAATAAACTTAGCAGAATAATAATTCCAGTCTTGGGTATAACAACAAAAACAATTAAATAATTACTTTGACTTTTTCTCAGTTTCCTTCAGCCTCCTGAGTTGTGAAATTTATCATAGTTTAGGATTTAACTTATTTTGTAGCTTCTAGTATTGTACAGTCCCTGACCACACAGGTCAAAGAGTTTTATGAGTATTTGCTAATGAATGCTTTCCTGCACTTAACAGTTTCATTTTGCCTGACATTAAAAAATGACCTTATAAACAGCAGTATAAACGAAGACTGAATGGAAGATACTTCTAATTAATGCTCTTTGCTTTGCTTAATCTTACAATGAATCCATTGCCATGTATGACTCATGAGAGACAATCAAAGAAAGAAATTGTAATTACGGAAAGTGAAAGAAAGAAAAAGAAAAGAGAAACAACAGTGAGCATTTACTTTTCTTTATCCTTTCCCTACTTATTACATTTATCTTTAATCAGCGCCCCTGTAATGCGAGTATTTGAAGGTTGAATTAGAGTTCATGGATCTACAATAAAAATGAATTTAAAAGGGAAGTTATTAAAAATTCAAAATATATTTGGGAGGAAGAATTAAATGATACAAAGTTCACTGATAGGATAAAATAAATGAAAAACTCCAGATGAGAATTTTTTTTCTCAAAAAGGATAAGAGCAAAATATAATATAAATCATTCTAAGTAATAACAAGTAAGATGAGATGAATTTGATAAGAAAACCAATATTTTGAGTATCCTCTCATCCTTCAATTTTTATTTCTTTTATGTATTCAAAACAAAATGGTTTAAACCAGTATTTATATCTGCCTCACCGGTCACACTACTCTCTCATTGCACACAGGCAATCCACATCTCCCTACATGATCCACAGACATTCTTGTTCTTAGAAATCACAAAAACCTGATATGTTTTCTCTCTAAGCCAAACACTTCTTTGTTGTTCCTCTAAATCTCTCATTTACAATTTCGAACTATTCCCTAAATCTTTTAATGAAAATTTTAAAATCACCACAGTCCTAAAACCTTCTACTCCTTATAGTGTTACCATTTAATTAGGCTTTGTATAGAAAATTTTATAATTTATAAGAAATTTCCAGGTTTTATTTTTCTCATTTGTAAAATGAAAATATAAGGTATACCTTAAAATTCTTGTGAAAATATGTAATGCCTGTATGTGTGTGTATAGAGTGCCAAAATGTGTACACACATTTTAAGAGATGTTATCTATATATTAATTTTCAAAGTTGAATTAAATTATGGTAGCAATGTATAGTATGATGTTCACTCAACTGTCTTTCTACCATTTTCTTTGTCCTGTCTGTTGCAAGATGACACTGGCATTCATTTGATTAATGCCATCTTTTGAGTGAATGCCATACTCAGAATGTGTATACGTATTTTGGCACCCCTGTATATAGTAAGTTCTATATCAATGCTATTTCATCATAATATTAACCTTGTATAGTCATTTATATTTTATTGTATTGCCTTTCTTCAGCATATGTAAAGTAGGTCATTCAATATTTGTTATATTTCCTGCATATTTTTTATGGAATGTGCTAAATAATAAGACGCCATCATTTTTCACGGCCAATTGTGTGTTCTCTATTTATTTTATTTTATTTTTTAATTTTAAAGATATGGGGTTAATTGTTGATGAGGTGTGAACCTCCCTCTCTTAGCAGTTTTCTACCAATCCCAGCCCTTCCCCTGGCAGTTTCCCACTACTGGCAACCCCTTTCTTATGGTATTATGTTAATTTTTCAAGGTCCACTTACGAGTAAGAACATATGGTACTTTGTTCTTTGTTTCTGTGATAGATCACTGAGTATGATTGACTCTAAATCCATCCAAGTTGCTACAAAATCCATATGTTCATAGTTTAGGATTTAACTATTCATGTCTTTTGCCCACTTTTTAATGGGGCTGTTTGTTTTTTTCCTTTTGGCACATTTGAGTTCCTTGTAGATCCTACATGTTAGGCCTTGGTCAGATATACAGTTGACAAACATTTTTTTCCCATTCTGTGGGCTGTCTCTCTTCTCTTTTGATGGCTTCTTTTGCTTTGCAGAAGCTCATCAGTTTCATGAGGTCCCACTTATCTATCTTATTTCTTATGATATGGGCACTTAGAGTTCAGATCAGGAATTTGTTGCCAGTTCCAATTTCCATAAGGGTGTCTTGTTCAGTAAAGAACAGTTTTGTTCTTTATTTTGAAGGGATCTACTTGATTCTATCTGGAGCGTTGTTTCTCTTATCTCTCTCTATTGTACCAAGGAACTATATAATAGAAAAAATCATTATGATGAATTTCAAAATTGCACTCCAGGTATGTAGTAACTAACAGAGCAATTTCCTTTGCAACTAATTTTGTCTCTGCTTGTACAATCATGTCTTATTGTTCAATCTTTTACTTGCTCAATTCTAGAATAAGCAAATTTTGGGATATTAATGTTAACTCCACAGAATTCAAGTTGAGTCATGTGTCATGTGTAGCTACATTCAGAATATAAGCACATATTACTTTTTCTTAGAAGGATGACTATTAATTGATACAGGGCCAGACAATGCAGCAGAAAGGACCTAAATCTGGGGATCATAGAGAGGTACATTCTTTTTTTGATGTATAACTAACTATGCAGACTCTTTGTGCCTTGCTTAACATATTGCAATAAAATATTTCAGATTTAATTATAGTGGATATGACTATATGACAATATTTAACTATGGCTGTAATAGCCTAGACTCCTAAGACATGCATTGGTTTCCTTTATTCACTTGAATAGCTATTAGAACGCGTTGGCATTGCTTGCAATGGAATTACTGCTTTTCTGGGACATAATAAGCCCAAGGAGATTTACACAGTGTTAAGTACCAAGATATGGAAATAATTGTACTTTCATCTCATCTTAATTTTAGGTACCTAGTAAGAAAGTTTAATAACTTTATTTAAGGAAGCCATTTGTACATGTTATTACTGGTACATAAGGTATTGTGTAGAATTAGAAATGAACTTACAAATATTACATATGTATAATAGTTTATGTTGTATATTTATGTTATATATATTTTCACATAGAGGGTTTTTTTGTCAAAGATAGCCCAAATGAATATGGAATATTTTAAAAATTAAAATCAAATATATTTTTTTCAGCATTCTTATAATTTTCAACTTTTATGTGACAGTTTTTTAATCCTGATGTATTTTTGTCAGGATAAAAGATATAAACAGTGACTATTTACTGAATTTGATCCAAGGCTTTAATTTTAAAAGCTTACATAAAATATAAGATATTTATATTACATTTTAAAAATTTTCTAACTTTGCAGACTACTTATAGATTTTGGTTTAATATGGAAGATATTCAAGTTTCTACCTTTCAAGTATTTACATGCAATGGGAACCCAGTACACAATTTATTTCATTACACACATGCATTCAACATAGCTTGGATATTAGTGATTTATGTTTTATTGCTTTTTTAAATTTTTATTTTATGTGAGCTGCTTCTAATGTTTCTCAAATGTTTTATTTTCTTTATTGCTTATTCTTTGTTTTATTAAATACTTATATAAAATACTGATTATCCAATAATTATTTTTCAAAATCCATACATTATTCATAAAACTTTTATTTTTAAAACTTAAGAAAATATAGATATTTATATATCCTTTTCTTAGAAAAATGTTTGTATTACTATTTAGAGTAACTTGTAGATATGCAGATTTTCATTTTATATAGACCCTTATATGCTAAATTTCTAACTTATTATTTGACAATTATTAGGTAGTATTATTAAGCATAGAATTTTCTTTGGATTATAATACTGACTACATTAGAAAAAAAGATAATTTGGAGTCTCAATTCTAAATCCCTTTATAATTCAATATTTTACTTTATTTTGCATTATTTAATGTATACATATAATCTAAAATCAGTTTAAAAACAATATCATGGGGGGTTCCAGTAAGACGGCAATGGCATAGGTGAACTTGTGAGATTTTCCGAACATGAGTTCCCAAAAAGACTCTTACTTTTCTTCTCCCATCCCCCAGCCCACCACCAGCTGTGCTGGTCTGAGGCCCGGGGACATTTGGTCCCACGCAGGACCGGATATTGTGGTCCCCAGCTGCTGCTGTTCGACCAAACGCAACTCCCACCTGCTTGGGAGTCTCGGGTCTTGGCTCCCTCCCTTGCTACATCTCCTCTCACCAAGCACCCAGCACCAACCCGCCAGTCACTCAGGGAGGCTCTGGGCTCCTGCCCCTCAGAGACACCAATCCCATTCCTGGTTGAAGTACCCTGTGGGGGGCCCAGGGCCACTCTCACTGCTCACCACCTGCCCTTTGGAGCTTTGGAGCTCTGGAGCTCTGGCTGAGGCACTCAGCTTCTGAAACTAAGCTTGGGGACCCAGACAAGCAGAGAGAAATAATCTGCAAAAGTGAAACTGCCACCTTGGCCATTCTCCAGGCAGAGATTTCCATTGCCATGCCCACCTATCAACAACCCCCACCTCAGTTCCTAAGGTAATTTCGCTAAACAGGAGACAAAGCACCACCCCTACGCTGAATCAGATAAAAGCAACTCCCAGGCAGCCAAACCCAAACTGCGAGTAAATCTAGCTGCCTGCAATGAAAAACAAAGGGGAGAGGCTGGAGATCAGAGCTGAAGTGATTTTAGTCTGATCTCTTATTCTGACTTATGATTTTATCATTTTGACTGTTTATTTTGATCACTTTTGTTGTTTGCCTTCTGTCTTACAGTATTTCATGATTATATTGGTCTGCCTCCATGTAGCTATCAGTATTCTTTAGGGAATCTTTCTTACATGTCTTTTTTCACTTCTTTCCGGCCTTGTGTCTCTTTCTCACCTGATAGTTGGTATGTATGTCTGTTTTCCCTCTCGCTCTTCTCTCTCTCTAACTTCATACTGACCACCCATCCTCCATTATTTTCCTCTTTTATACCCCCATTTTAATCTAGGGACCAAGACTACATACTGCTACATGGACAGATTGTAAAGCAGAGGGAAATAGGTTCCAGTGTGCTCATACACCTGTTCTGGAGGCTAGAATCAGCATATACATTCTGAACCACAGCTTCATCCTCAATTACACCTCAAAACTGCAAAAAAGTACAGTCTGCAGCCCACACTCCAACCTCAAAACTGAACAAAGCCAGAAGACCCTCATAAGGAAGAACAGGATATTCCAGAAGTGAAACAAAGGAAACCCCACCTTCCCTCAAAAACAGAGTTAAAGAAGGGGAGGGAAATGGGGAGAGAGAGAAAAATCTACACAAATGAAGAAAAGCCAAAAGAAGTCTATGGGTCTCTTCCAGACCCCTGGGAGAGCAGAGACTGAGAAAACTGACTTCGGAATGCAAACAATGAAGAGTTCCCAGATTGAAGAGTCTCAAACTACAGACCTAGATATCAGGACATTAATGGAAAGATTAAAAAGAATTGAGGAGATACAAGAAGAAACTAGGAAGAAGCTGATATATGAGATAACAATAATAAAGAATACTGTGAATGAAATAAATAACAAACTGATAAGCATGGAAAGCAGAATTACCCAAGCAGAAGAAAGAATCTCAGAGCTTGAGGACCAAAATATAGAACTAACTCAAACTCTTAAAAAAACAGAAAACAAGCTCAAAAGGACAGAACAAAACCTTCAAGAGATGAACAACTACTTCAAGAGACCGAACCTAAGAGTAATTGGCCTTCCTGAGGCAGAAAGAGAGACAGAAACCACACTGGAACAAACTTTCCATGAGATCATTCAAGATAACTTCCCTTATCTAATCAGTGATGCAAAAATTCAAACACAAGAGATTCAGAGAACCCCTGCAAGACAACAAATGAGAAGACCAACACCTAGACACATAATAATTTGCCTAAACAAAGTAGGCATAAAAGAAAAAATCCTAAAGGCAGCAAGAGAAAAAGTGGACCTTGATCATCCTATGTAATACTACAAGAAAATGACTGACAGTAGTGGGAAACTATGGGACGGGGAGGAGATGGGATTAATGGTAGTAAATATCTGTCTGGGGATGGGGAAACACCTCTTATCACAAGGGTGCCTGAACGAAACATATTTTTATACCTAACCCTTAACTGTACCCCACAATATTATAAGAAAAAATATTGATTATAAAAAAAATAAAAATAAAAACAATATCATTGTGGAAAAGGTATATAATAGAAAATCATGGAAGGAGGGGGCAAGATGGCATTGGGACAAGTCAGACAGTGAAAATCTCTGCAAAAGGTGACTGCTGCAACTGGTCCCACAATTTGCCACCACTACGGCCCTCAGCTCCCAGCTCCTTGGAATTCCTGGCTCCCTACTCCATCTCAAGCCACCCCACAGTACATATACATGAGGGAATACTACGCAGTCATAAAAAAGAACAAAATCATGAATTTCACAGCAACCTGGATGGAACTAGAGTCTATAATACTGAGTGACCTCTCACAGAAACAAAGATCCAAATATCACATGTTCTCATTCATATAGTGGACCTTGATCATCCTATGTAATACTACAAGAAAATGACTGGGACCAGAGATCAGCTGGATCCCAGAGTTAGATTGGTGGAGAGAGAGGATCAGAGAGGACCAGGGAGGAGGACCATGTCCGGTAAAAAGGCACCCACTGCTGAAATTTTCTCCGTTCCAAGACCAGGCAGAGTCTAGCATTACCTGCCAAGCTCCACACAGCTCTGCCCAGCCTCCAACATGGGACCTAAGGTAATTGCATCAAACGGGGAGAGACAGAAGCCCCTAGCCCATGCTAGATCAGACACAGACAGGTCGCATCTGAGTGGCAGGCCTGTCAGGCAGGAAGCCGACTGAGTCCAGATCTGATCCTTCCACAGCAGGCCTGGGACATCTGCCTCTAACTGTGAGCAACCCTACCAGCCTGCAATGATAGCTAGAGCTTAGAGCTGAAAGGACTTTGGGCTCCCAGGAACAATCTCAGAGCAAGCTGATTCATTGTTTTTACTTTTTTTTAATTTTTATTATTTGTTTTGCTAATTTTTTTTTGTTTTATGTTTTACTTTTTTCCCTCTTTTTTCTCTTTTTCTCTGTGTTTTTGATAATTTTTTCATACTTGCCTTATTTCTGTTATTTAACTGATTTCTCTTTTTTCTTTAGACCTCCTGTTTGTGTGAGGGAATTCTGTATCAATAGGGAGGTTGATTGGCTTATGTGTTTGTATGATTGTCTGTATGTTTTAGGGTTTTTTACTCTTCTCTGTCTTTGTGTCTCTTTTCATTTGTTAGTTAGTACATTTGTCTGTCATCCCTCTTACTCCTCTGTCTCCACTATCTTCTCCTCCCCCTTCCTTGTTCTATTCTTTTCCATTTTCTTACCTCATGTTGCTTTCAGGGAGCAAACTTACAGTCCCACTGCATGGACAGATTGCAAGGCCATGGGAAGGGGGCTCCAGGGTACCTGTACACCTGTCAGTGAATACTGGGATCTGTAGATAGATTTTGAATCACAGCTCCACCCTTAATTAAATCTCACAGCTGCCAAAAAGTATAACCCCAAACCCACAGGCCACCCTCAGAATTGAACAAAGCTAGAGGATTCATATAAGGAAGAATAGGAGATTGAAAGCCACCCTGCCATTCCTGAACAACAGAATTAAAAAAGAGGAGGGGGGAAGTGAGAAGGAAAATCTACACAAATGAATAAAAACCAAAAGAAGAATATGAGTCTCACACAGACCCCTGGGAGGTAAGATACTGACAAAAAGACTTCAGAATGCAAACAATGGAGAGCCCCCAGAATGATAGGTCATATATACAAACCCAGGCATCAAGACATTAATAGAGAATAAATTGAGGAGAGAGAAGAGGGAAATAGAAAGGAGTTGATAACTGAGATGATAGCAATAAAGAATATTGTGATTGAAATAAATAGCAAACTAATAAGCATGGAAAGCAGAATTAGCCAAACAGAAGAAAGACTCTCAGAGCTTGAGGACCAAATATGCAATTAACTCAAACTGTCAAAAACATAGAAAAGAAGCTTTAAAAGACAGAACAAAACCTTCAAGAGATGAGTGATTATTTCAAGAGGCAGAACCTAAGAGTAATTGGGCTTCCTGAGGCAGAAGGAGAGACAGAGACCACCCTGGAACAGATATTCCATGAAATCATTCTCATCAGTGATGTGAAAATTCAAACACAAGAGATCCAGAGAACCCCTGCAAGACAACAAATGAGAAGACCAACACCCAGACACATAATAATTCACCTAAACAAAGTAGGTATAAAAGACAAAATCATAAAGGCAGCAAGAGAAAAAGATCAGATTACCTATCAGGGAAGACCAATTAGAATAGCAGCAGATTTATCTACAGAAGCACTTCAGGCTAGGAGAGTGCAAGCCCAATCTTCAACATTCTCAAAGATAAACAATTGCAACCAAGAATAACCTACCCAGCTAAGCTAAGCTTCATCAGCGAGGGAGAAGTAAAATCTTTCCCAGACATTCAATCCCTAAGGTCTTATGCTGCCTCTAGACCACCTCTACAAGAAACACTTAAGAAAGTATTAAACACAGAAGAAAAGGAAAAAAGAAGGACAATATTTTTCACAAGAGTGCAGGAAAAAGATTGAAAACTCACATGAATCAACCCAAAAATCAAAAGAAAGACAACAAACAGGAACAGCAACAACTCTATAAGAACCTTATGACAGGGATAAACTCTCACATTTCAATAAGTAACCTGAATGAGAATGAACTAAATGCACCACTGAGGAGACACAGAATGACAAAATGGATCAAATATTATGAAACATAATATATTGCCTCCAAGAGACTCATCTCACCAGAAAGTATACTCACAGACTCAAATTAAGAGGATGAGAAGCAAAATTTCAGATGAACAGAACACAAAAGAAAGCTGGAGTTGTGATCTTAATATCAGAAAAAATACCCTTTAAGCTATCAAAAATTTCAAAAGTTACAGAAGGTCACTACATAATAATAAAAGGTTCAATCCATCAACAAGAAATATCCATCCTAAACATATATGCACCAAACATAGGAGCACCAACTTTCATAAAGCAGCTTCTAGGTAAACTTAAAAAAAATACTGACTCTAAAGCTATCATAGCTGGGGACTTTAATACTCTACTTGTAACCCTAGACAAATCATCAGGACAAAAAATCAACAAGGTGATACACAACCTCAATGTGACTCTTGAACAAATGATACCTACAGAATACTCCACCCAATGACCACAGAATATACATTCTATTCATCACCGCACGGAACATACTTTAAGATAGACCACATCCTTGGCCATAAACAAAACAAGCAAATTTCACAAAATTGAAATTTTGTCATGCACCTTCTCAGACCACAGTGGAATAAAATTAATTATCAACCTCAACAAAGTTCCCCCAAAACGAAGAAACACATGGACACTACACAGCATGATGCTAAGCAACTCCTGGGTCAACATGGAAATAAAAACAGATATTTAAAGATACCTGGAAGGAAATGAAAATGAAGAAACATCTAACCAAAAGCTCTGGGATGCTATGAAAGCAGTAGTAAGAGGGTAATTTATATCTCTACAAATGCACATGAAGAAAATGGAAAGATCACAAGTTAACAGCCTAACGAGTCACCTAAGGATGCTGGAAAAGCAAACCATCAAAACTCTAACTTCAACAGAAGAACTGAGATCACCAAAATAAAAGCCCAAATCCAAAACATAGAAGACAAAAAGATAATACAAAAAATCAATGAAACAAACAGCGGTACTTAGAAAGAATAAACAAGATTGATGGTCCCCTCACTAGACTGACCAAGAAAAAGCTCAAATATATACAATCAGACACACAAAAGATGAAGTCACATCTGACCCTGAAGAAATATGAAGGAATATCAGAGACTACTATGTACACGTGTATGGAAACAAACTTGAAAACCCAAAGGAAATGGAGGACTTTCTGAATCACACAACCTCCCTCGGTTGAAATAAGAAGAAATCGAGAACCTAAATAGACCAGTAACAATCCAGGAAATTGACTATGTCATAAGAAAGTTGCCTACAGAAAAAAAGCCCTGGACCAGATGGTTTTCCAACAAAATTCTACAAAATATACAAGGAGGAAATGATACCAATCCTATTGAAAGTATTCCAGGTGATTGAGAAAGATGGACCTCTCCCCAAATCATTTGATGAAGCTAACATCACATTGATACTCAAGCCAGGTAAAGACTCAACAAAAAAAGAGAGCTACAGGCCAATATCTTTGATGAACATAGATGCTAAAATTCTCAGCAAGATCCTAGCAAACCGGATTCAACAACACATCTCAAAAATCATCCATCATGACCAAGTAGTCTTTATCCCTGGGATGCAAGGCTGGTTCAACATTCGCAAGACCATAAACGCAATTAAATACATCATTAGATGTAAAAACAAAAACCACATGATTATATCATTAGATGCAGAAAAAGCTTTTGATAAAATCCAACACTGCTTTTTGATAAAAAACCCTCAAACATTTAGGCATAGATGGAACATACCTCAAATTAGTAAGAGCCATCTACAAGAAACCGACAGCCAGCATACTACTACACAGACAGAAATTAGAATCATTTTCCCTCAAAACTGGAACAAGACCAGGATATCCACTCTCATCCCTCCTGTTCAACATTGTTTTGGAAGTCCTAGCTAGAGCAATCAGAGGAGATAAGGTGATCAGTATATCCAGATAGGAAAAGAGGAAGTTAAGTTATCTCTCTTTGCAGGTGACATGATTCTATACCTTGAAACCCCAGGAGAATCTACCAAAAACCTCCTTGCACTGAAAAAGGACTTTGGCAAAGTCTCCGAGTATAAAATAAATGTGCAAAAGACAATCACATTTCTATACACCAACAATAAGCAAATAGAAACTCAAATAAAAAACACAATTCTATTCACAATAGCCACAAAAAAATGAAATACCTTGGTTCTTCCTAGCCAGAAATGTAAAAGACCTTTACAATGAAAACTACAAAACACTACTTAAAGAAATCAAAGATGACACAAATAAGTGGAAAAATATTTCATGCTCATGGACTGGAATAATTAACATTATTAAGATGCCCATTCTACCTAAGGCAAACAGATTTAATGTAATACCCATCAAATTACCAGCAACATTCTTCTCAGACCTAGAAGCAACAATACAGGAATTCATATGGAAACATAAATGACCAAGAGTAGCCAAAACAATCCTCAGCAAAAAAAAACAAAAAAACAAAAAAACAAAACCCAGGAGTTATCACACTCCCAGATTGCAAACTTGATTATAAAGCTACAATAATCAAAACAGTCTGATAATGGCACAAGAACAGACATAGAGACCAATGGAATAGAACTAAGATTCCAGAAACAAAACCTCAATTTCTCAACCAACTCATCTTCAACAAAGCCTCCACTACCAACCACTTGGGAGATGAGAACCTATTCAGTAAATGGTGTTGAGAAAACAGACTGACCACATGAGGATGATTGAAACAGGATCCCTACCTATCCCATACACAAAAATCAATTCTGAATGAATCAGAGACCTAAACATAAAACCTCATACTATAAGAACCTTAGAAAATGCAGAAGGCACTCTTATGGAAATTGAAACAGGCAACCAATTCCTGATCAAAACCCCAAGTGCCCATACCATAAGAGATAAGATAGACAAGTGGGACCTCATCAAACTGAAAAGCTTCTGCAAAGCCAAAGAAACCATCAAGAGAACAGGTTGACAGCCTACAGACTATGAAAAAATATTTGTCAACTCCATGTCTGACAAAGGCCTAACATCTAGGATCTACAAAGGACTCAAACATGCTGTAAAGAAAAAAACAATCAGCCTCATTACAAAGTGGCAAAGAAGAATAGACACTTCTCAAAAGAAGACATATGAACAGACAACAGATATATGAAAAAATCTTCAACCTCACTAGTTATCAAAGAAATTCAAATTAAAACTACACTGAGATACCATGTAACTCCAGAGAGAATGGCCATCATCAATAACTCAAAAGATAAAACATGCTGGAGAGTATGTGGTGAAAAGGGAACACTTCTACACTGTTGGTGGGAGTGCAAACTAGTACAGCCTCTGTGGAAAACAGTGTGGTGATTCCTAAAAGTTCTAAAAATTGACCTTCCATATAACCCTGCAATCCCCCTACTGGGAATATACTCGGAAGAACTCAAATCACTCTATAAAAAAAATACCTGCACATGTATGTTTATCACAGCATTGTGCACAATAGCAAGAACAGGGAACGAACTGTGCTGTCCATCAAAAAGGACTGGATTTAAAAAAATGTGGTCTATATACACAATGGAATATTATACAGTCATAAAGAAGAACAAAAATATGATCTTCGCAACAACCAGGTTGGAATTGGAGTTTATAATACTGAGTGATCTTCCACAGAACCAAAGAACTGAGTATCATATGTTCTCACTCATAAGTGAACCTTGAACAACTACCACAATACTATAAGATAAGGATTGTCTGTAGCAGGAAACTGTGGGGTGGAGGGCAGGGAGGTGAGATTGACAGTACTGAAAATCTGCTTGGAGAAAGGGTGCACACCTCATCAACAAGAGTACTGGCACAGTGAATATTTGTATACCTAATCCTGAAATGTACACCACATTTTTAAAATAAATTTTTTTTATAATCAATATTTTTTATTATGATATTGTACGGTACAGTTAAGGGTTAGGTATACAAATATGCTTTGTTCAGGCACCCTTGTTGATAAGAGGTGTCTCCGCATCCCCAGACAGATATTTACTACCGTTAATCCCATCTCCCTTCCCCTCGCCCCCCCATAGTTTCCCACTACAATCAGTCATTTTATTATAGTATTATGTTGGATGTTCAAGATCCACTATATGAGTGAGAACATGTGATTCTCAGATCTTTGTTTCTGTGAGAGGTCACTTAGTATTATAGATTAGTACTATCCAGGTTGCTGCGAAATTCATGTGATACCGCCTGCTTTTTTTTTTGGCTGCGCATTGTTCTGGCTATTCTTGGTCATTTGTGTTTCCATATGAATTCCTGTGTTCATGTTGCTGGCAATTTGATAGGTATTGCATTAAATCTGTAGATTGCCTTAGGTAAGATGGACATCTTCACAATGTTAATTCTTCCAATCCATGAGCATGGGATATTTTTTCTACTTGTCTGTGTTATCCTTGATTTCTTTGAGCAGTGTTTTGTAGTTTTCATTGTAAAGGTCTTTCACGTTTCTGGTTAGAAAGATGCCAAGGTATTTCATTTTTGTTCTTGTTGTTGTTGTTGCTATTGTGAATAAAATTGTGGTTTTTATTTTGGTTTCTTTTTGTTTATTATTGGTATAAAGAAATGCAATTGTCTTTTCCACATTTATTTTGTATCCTGAGACTTGGCCAAAGTGTTTTATCAGTATAAGGAGGTTTTTGACAGAATCTCTTGGGTTTTCAAGGTACACGATCATGTCATCTGCAAAGAGGGATAACTTGACTTCCTCTTTTCCTATTTGGATACCCTTGATTGCCTTCTCTTCTCTGATTACTCTAGCCAGGACTTCCAATACTATATTGAACTGGAAGGGTGAGAGTGGGCATCCTTGTCTTGTTCCAGTTTTCAGGGGAAATGTTTCTACTTTTTGTCCATTTAGGAGTATGCTGGCTATGGGTTTCTCATAGATGGCTTTTACTATTTTGAGGTATGTTCCCCGTATGCCTAGATGTTTGAGGGTTTTTATCAAGAAGGAGTGCTGGATCTTAACAAAAGCTTTTTCTGCATCTAATGATATAATCATGTGGTTTTTGTTTTGACATCTGTTGATGTATTTAATTACATTTATGGTTTTATGAATGTTGAACCAGCCTTGCATCCCAGGGATGAAGTCTACTTGGTCAGGATGGATGATTTTTGAGATGTGTTGTTAAATCTGATTCGCTAGGATCTTGTTGATAATTTTAGCATCTATGTTTATCAAAGATATTGCCCTGTAGTTCTCTTTCTTTGTTGGGTCTTTACCTGTCTGGGTATCAATGTGATGTTAGCTTCGGAAAATGATTTGGGGAGAGTTCCATCTTTCTCAATCACCTGGAATACCTTCAGTAGGATTGGTATCAGCTCCTCTTTAAATGTCTTGTAGAATACTGCTGGAAAGCCATCTGGACCAGGGCTTTTTTTTTTTTTTTTTTGTAGGTAGTTTTCTTATTATGTAGTTGATTTCCTTGATTGTTATTGATCTATTTAGGGTCTCAATTTCTTCTTTCATCCTAGACAGGTTGTGTGATGATAGAAAGTCCTCAATTTCTTTAAGGTTTTCAAGTTTGTTTCCATACAAGTGTACATAGTAGTCTCTAATGATCTTTTGTATTTCTTCAGGATCAGATATGACTTCATCTTTTGTGTTTCTTATTATGTTTATTTGGGCTTTTTCTCTCTTTTTCTTGATCAGTCTAGCTAGGGGACCATCGATCTTGTTTATCATTTCAAAGAAGCAGCTTTTTGTTTCATTGATTTTTTTGTATTATCTTTTTGTCTTCTGTGTCCCAGATTTAGGCTTTTATTTTCATCATCTGTATTCTTCTGCTGAAATTAGGGTTTTTGTGGTCTTGCTTTTCTAGCTTCCTTAGGTGGCTTGTTAGGCTGTTAATTTGTGATCCTCCCATTTTCTTTATGTGCTTTTGTAGAGATATAAATTCTCCTCTTACTACAGTTTTCATGGCATCCCAGAGATTTTGGTAAGATGTTTCTTCATTTTCTTTTGTTTCCAGATACATTTTAATCTCTGTTTTGATTTCATCATTGACCCAGGAGTTGTTTAGCATCATGCTGTTTAGTGTCCATGTCTTTGTGGCTTTTGGGAGGAACTTGTTGGTGTTAATGTTTATTTTTATTCCACTGTGGTCCAAGAAGGTGCATGGTAAAAGTTTCAGTCCTTTTCAATTTGCTTATGCTTGATTTATGGCCAAGTATGTGGTCGATCTTAGAGTACGTTCCATCTGGTGATGAGTAGAATATGTATTCTGTGGTCTTTGGATGGATGATTCTGTAGGTATCAATTAAGTGCATTTGATCAAGAGTCACATTGAGGTTTCAGATCTCGTTGCTGATTTTTTGTCCTGATGATCTGTCTAGGGTTGTGAGTGGAGTATTGAA
>NW_007068633.1:315351-394351 GCF_000164805.1 Carlito syrichta | reverse complement strand
TTCCATTCACCTGAAAATTTGTTTCCCATCCTCTTACTTTGAGTCTGTGAGTGTCCTTTCTAGGGAGGTGAGTCTCTTGAACGCAATATATTGTTGCCTGGTGATATTTTATTTGCCAACTCTATGTATTTTCAGTAGTGCATTTAATCCATTCACATTCAAACTAATTATTGAAATGTGGGAGTTGATCCCTATCATAATGTTCTTACAGAGTTGTTGTTCTTCCTATTTGTGTGTTGTCTTTCTTTTGGATTTAGGGTTGAATCATGTGTGTTTTTAATCTTTTGCCTGTCTTCTTGTGAAGAACGTTGTTGTTCTTTTTTCCTTTTCTTCTGTGTTCAATACTTTCTTAAGTGTTTCATGTAGAGGTGATCTGGTGGCAGCATAGGTTTTTAGAATTGGATATCTGGGAAAGATTTCAATTCTCCCTCACTGCTGAAGCTTAGCTTGTCTGGGTAGGTTATTCTCAGTTGAAATTGTTTATCTTTTAGGATTTTGAAGATAGGGCTCCAAGTTCTCCTTGCCTGCAGGGTTTCTGTAGATAAATCTGCTGCTATTCTAATTGGTGTTCCCTGGTAGGTAGTTTGACCTTTTTCTCTTGCTGCCTTTAGGATTTTTTCTTTTATACCTACTTTGTTTAGGTGAATTATTATGTGTCTGGGGGTTGGTCTTCTCATTTGTTTTCTTGCAGGCATTCTCTGAATCTTTTGTGTTTGAATTTTTTCATCCCTGATGAGATGGGGGAAGTTTTCTTGAATGATTTCATGAAATGTTTTTTCCAGTGTGGCCTCTGTTTCTCTCTCTGCCCCAGGAAGGCAAATTACTCTTAGGTTCAGTCTCTTGAAGTGATCATTCATCTCTTGAAGGTATTGTTCTGTCTTATTGAGTTCTTTTCTATGTTTTTGACGGTTTGGGTTAGTTCTGTGTTTTAGTCTTGGAGCTCTGAGATTCTTTGTTCTCTTTGGCTAATTCTACTTTCCATGCTTATTAGTTTGTTATTTATTTCCATCATAGTATTATTTACTGCTGTTATTTCTGACATCAGCTCCTTCCTATTTTCCTCTTGTCTCCCCTCAAGATTTTAAAATTCTCTCTATTAATGTCTTGATGTCTGGGTTCATTGCATGTGACCAGTCATTCTGGGGGCTCTTCATTGTTTGTGTCTGGAGTCTATTTTCTCAGTGTCTGACTTCCCAGGGGTCTGTGTGAGCTCTATAGTCTTCTTTTGGCTTTTCTTCATTTGTCCATTTTTCCCCTCCCTACTTTTTCCTTTCCTCCACGTCACCGTCTTCTTTAATTCTGTTATTCAGGGGTAGAGGGGTTGCTTTTACTTCTGTTTGTTTAATCTCCTATTCTTCTTTATGTATGCCCTCTCACTTTGCTCAATTCTGGAGTTTCATTATGTGTAGGGGTGGTCCTTTTTGTAGTTTTGAGATTTACTTAAAGGGGCAGCTGTGATTCAAAATCTATCTGCAGGTCCTGGT
This sequence comes from Carlito syrichta, assembly GCF_000164805.1. NCBI lineage: Eukaryota > Metazoa > Chordata > Mammalia > Primates > Tarsiidae > Carlito > Carlito syrichta. The sequence goes on along the minus strand of NW_007068633.1, from coordinate 392,867 downwards.
ATCTGCTGACAGGTGTATGGATAATCTGAAACCCACTTCCCACTGTTTTGGAATCTGTCCATGCAGTGGGGCTGTAGGTTTACTTCCTGAAATAAAATGAGTTTAGCAGAGGGAAGAGAATGGAGCAGACAGTGGGGGAAAGAGGAGGGTGGAGAGAGAGAGGAGTAAGGGGGGAAACAGACGAGTGTATCAACAAATGGAGAGAGAGACCTAAACTGAAACAGATAAAAACAAACAATAGACCATGGCAATAGACTAACCAACTCTCATACAAAAAAAACTAACATATACAATGATGCTAACATACAAGCTAACCAACCACCTTATTGGTGTGCTGTTCCTCTATACAAAGATATGGCTTACAGAGAGGAGAAAAGAGAAGAAAAGGAAGAGAAAAAAAGGAACAAAACAGTAGGAATAGAATCAAGTCATTAAGCTAACAGAACCAATCGAGCACACTCTGAGACTTTTCATTTAAGTCCAGTGTCCTTTCAGCTCTGATTTCTAGCTGTCTTTTCAAGCTGGTAAATTTGTTCACAGTTAAGGTCAGTTTCTCCTGGCCTACTGTGAAGAGCAGTTCTGATCACCACTCAGTTCACCACTCAAATCTGGCCTGTGTCTGTTTTTTAAGCTTGTTTTTCCCATTTCGGTGTTGCTACCTTGACTCACCAGCAGGTGGTGCTATCTCAGTTGCTCGCCCCAGAGGGGGTGGAACCAGTCACCAGCTGGGCAGAGGCCGCAGATGGGAGCCTGCCTTAGGGCACATAGGAGGAGACCCATGGCCGGCAGGATGTCACGGTGGCAGGAGAGCGATCCCAGCAATCCCAGCAGATCTTGCCTGCAGGGGCTTCAAGGACTGAAGTCGTGGATCGCCTCAGGCATAGGTGGCGTGATGTGTTATGACCGCCACTGAGGCTGCAGCAACACTGGGCACTGCGGATTTCTGTGGCTGCAGTGGCTGACCAGACCGCCACAATGCCCCAGCAGTGGCGATGGTCAAGCTCCGTGTGAACAGCAGACTGCCGACAATGGAATCCGCAGCCCCCGAGGAGAGATCCAGAGACCCTCTGCATTTTCCTTTGTGGAGGGTCTCATAGACCAGGTTGCCCCATCGCCATCTTCCCAGAAGTCTCAAAAAAAAAAAATTTTTTTAAGAAAAAAAAAAACACTAAAAAACAAAACCAATTATTTATCCTAGGCCAGACACTGAAAAACTAGTAGGTAGATTGGCTCATATCTTCACCTAAATACTTTAGATTTCCATCTCATCTGTTAATTTTTTTTCCTGCAGCATATATCTAATCAATTTTCAAAACACAAAATGCAAATGTTGGGAGTTTTAGATGAAGGTTTGTATACCCTCAAAATGTATATGTTGAAATCCTAACCCTAGAGATGATGGGTATCAGTAGGTGAAACCTTTCAGGAGTGATTAACCCTTCATGAATGGAATCAGTGCTTTTATAAAAGGACCCCTAGAGAGTCCACTCCCCACTTATACCATATGAAGTTATAGTGAAAAATGACAGCCTATAAACCAGGCAATGGGCTCTTATTAAACATCAAATCTGCCAGCCTCAACAACTGTCAGAAATAAATTTCTGTCATTTGTGTTACCCAGATTTTTTTCTTAATGTTATGTTATGGTAGCCTGGAAAAAGTAAGACAGCATGAAATTTTGTGACATTTAAGTGAACTAGCATTTGTAAGTTAAAAGAAAGGGAACCTAACACAGGCAATGTTATATGTTTGGAATTTAGCATAAAATATCTCTTCAATAGAATTATTGCTAATTTTCAAATAGTGAAGATCTTTATAAAAAAGAACTTAAGAAAAACAATTTTGATTGAGACTTTGGAGGTCCCTAGGGCAGGGTGATTATGCTCTTGATGCAATCATTCCTTTAGAATGGATTTATCGGTCAGCAGCAGTAGCTGAAGTGGACAATTATCTCCATTAACCTCCACTCATATTTATCATTATTGTTGTGCTAAAACAGGGGTGAGGAATCCAGTCAACTAAATATAAATATCCATAGTAACTACTTTGACAGCTTATTTATAGATAAAAGTAATATTTTACAGATTTTTCTTAAATTCTCCTTTTAAATCCCTTTAAAATAAATTTTTTATAAATAAAAAAAGTATAGGCATGTTTAAAACCTTTAAAAACATTCTAGATGTAACACATGTACGTTTTTATTTTTTCTCACAGTATTCCAAATCATTGATTATAGAGAGTGTTGTTTTTACTGCTATTCCTATTATAGGCTGAACTATGGAAGAATACTTTCCCCACAAAGAAAATGATAAGGGTATTTGTTTCAGAGATCTAGTGTGGACATACAGCAATCACTGCCAGTTTTTAGACTGTAAGTTCCAAGAAGGCCCATGCCTATGTTACTCACCACTGTATCCTCAGTGCTTATCACACTGTCTAGCTCACAGGAGAAACTCCCTAAATATGGTGAAAATTAAATAATGAATGTTTACCCTACTCTCATCTTGGCCCAAATTTTCCAGTAAGAAATCTTTGTTTCCTTAGAAGGCAGGAAGAATTATTTTATTTCAATGACATTGTCAACCATTTTTTTCTATCCATTTTAGTAATGTCCAATGCCAAGTGCCATCTTTCTTCCCAAGTGCTCAACCTCTGAGCTCAGGCTATCCTCCCACCTCAGCCTCTCAAACACCTGGGACTATAGGTATGCACCATCATACTTGGCTTTTTTTAATTTATTTTTTGTAGAGAGAAGTGCTCGCTATGTTGCCTAGGTGGTCTTGAACTCCTGGATTCAAGTTATCCTCCTACCTTGGCCTCCCAAAGTGCTGGAATTATAAGCATGAGATGCTGCGCCTGGCCACACTTATCTTTTTGATAAGTAATCATGGCCTGCCTTCAACCACTTTATACCCCTAAACTCGAATTCTCTTTTTTTATTGGCGACTCTAACTTATCAGTGACAATGATAAAGAGGAGCAGATAAGCACATTAAAATGAGATATAAATTACAGACCCACAACTTAAATAATTGAGTGAAAAATCTTATTTGAGAAAATAACTGAGGTTTTTTTCTTCGCTCTTATACTTTGCCATTCATATTGTTAGCAATGCTATTGAGAAGGGGAGGGAAAAGAAGCCTAAAATAAATAGTTTCCTGAATTATTAAGAGGTCGACTTTGATTATTATGGTAAGATCTTAACATTTATGTTCATTCATGCATTTTCATCTATGTCTTGTGTGAAATTATGGGAATAACTGTTTGATACATGCTTCATATAGACTATGATGAAGAATCATGTGTTTTATATGACACCCACATTCTTATTCTTATTCACCAAACACATTGACCTTAACAATAAAAAGGGGAAGATGAATACCATAAGACAATGAAATTATCTGCCACTGAAAATAGTGCTTTCAAAATTAAACTTACCAAAATCTTAAATGTTCTGCTTATTTTTGTCAGACTTTTCTTTTGTCTAAAATAGTATTAATCAGTGATGCCATGGAAACAATGCACTAACAGTTATAATCAGGGAGAAGAGATGATGACATATGTCCCCAAAAATCAGTAGATTTACTTTAAGTGACTGATTACAATTATTACTTGTTAGAGTTTTGTTTAGTGTCTTCAAGGGCTCAGATAATATTATCATATCAGCTAGCACCAAAATTACTCTCATGGCAGAATAATTTTGGTTGACTTTTTTATCCACTTGGGAGAGAAGATGAAATTTGAAGAACATAGTCTTGGCAGAAATTTGTTAAAGAATAATATTATTAAACGTGTGCAGAAGAAATCCAGAATTTTGGTTTTTTGTCTGTGAAGGAATGAGAGAAGAAATGATTAACAGTGGTAGGGAGAAGACAAAGGGATTATAGATAAAACAGAAGCATGAAGTGGGTTAAGAGAACTCCCATTAAAGCAATGCAATAGTAGGATGCCAGGAAAAACTTTATTTTAAGCAAAAGCATATATAAGATGAATATTTAAGATTTTGTTGTTGAACACCAATAAAACAGTTAAATAGAACTTTTCAGTACTTATTCAGTCATAGAAACATCAATTTCTACAACTATCTGAAACACACAAACATACACACACTGACACACACACACACACACACACACACACACACACACACACACACACACACAAGAGCTAAGGAAACCAGGTAAGAGATTATCACATCTGGGCGCAAGACAGAAATGAGAAAATATGCATTAAAGAGGGTGGAAAGGACAGTTGTGTGTCACCTGCATCACTTCCTTACACCCCTAACAGCACAACATAGAGAGAGATGCCCTTTGCTTGGAAAAAGGGAAAAAAAAAGTAAATACTGGACTTTGTCTCAGACCTCAGCACTGGGCCCACCCCAGTAAAACTCAGAGCTTAGCAGGTCACTATAACCTGACTTCAGACCAGTACCTGCAGACTGATCTTCCATTCTGGTGCCAGTGCTAGGCAAGACTTCATAGCTCTAGGCTCCGGCCTGTTCAGCAACTTGGTCTATGGGAATACCCCAACACCAGTCCCAACACAATGGTCTGAGTGAACCCAATCTAGGCTGGCTCTTTTTGATATGGGCTCCAAACTCACCCAACATCAGGCTCACCGCAAGTTCTAGCCCAGCCCTGAGACATGTTGACCCACACAACTCCAGGCTTCAGGACCAAGTCAGTGCCAGATAAGTTTCCTTGGCTCAGACACTTGTAGATACAGACTCCAAGCTCATACTATGCCAGGCCAACCCCTGCAGTCCCATTCTCCAAGTCAGCCCTTGCAGATCTGTTCTCCAGAAGAATCAGGATCCAGGATTGTGCCAGTAGATGCCAGCACTGGGGACATCACTCATAAACCCAAGACACATCACTCATAAACCCAGGTCTGTCCTCTTTGGCCCAGATTAAAGTTGTCCTTCAAAATTACAGGACCCAGACCTAGGCCTCTGAGTCAGTATGGGATCACAGAGCCTCAAGGATGGTGGCTATGGACCCATGCCTCAGACACCAAGATAGTACCTATGCTTTCAAGTGCCCCACTAGCTCTCATAGACCCATATTTTATACCTGTCCCAGCACTAGGCTGATTCCAGACTCCTGGCTAGTTCTTGTACTCTCAGGCTTCAGGCCTGCTCCAGCAGATTCAGACTCCAGGCTCACCCCAGTAGACACTGGTGTCCTGCTAACCACCAAACAGAGGCAGAAGCTTCAGGACTATCTCTGAATACCAGGCTTCTGGTCAGATTAGCACATCTGAACCCAGAAACCATACCTGCCTCCATAGATTCAGGTTCCAGGCCTATCCCAGCAGGCTGCAGGCCTGTTCCAGTGGACCCAATAATGAGACCCATCCCAGCAGCTGGTAAGTCCCTGTGCAACAGTAAAAACATGAAACCAACCATGTTGCCCATCAAAGCTGGTCTGCATTTAAAAAAAAAACTTGGCACATATACACAATGGAATATTATGCAGACATAAAGATATGCAAACATACAGACTTTGCAGCAACTTGAATGGATTTACAGTCGATCATACTCAGTGATCTATCAGAGAAACAAAGAACAGAGTACCATATGTTCTCACTCGTAAGTGGACCTTAAACAATTATAATACTATAAGAAAGGGATTGGCAGTAGTGGGAAACTGTCAGAAAAGGGGGGGTGTGATTGGCAATTGAGGGAAACTGCTATGGGAAGGAGGGACATACTCATCAACAAGGGTTCCCGCATAATAACATTTGTATGCCTAACATTTGTACCCCACATCTTTATAATAATAAATAAATAAATGCCTATCCTAGAGTCAAATTACATGCTGTGGGCTTAGCTTCAAGAAGGCTTCTGTGAATATAGGCTTTAGGCCTACCCTCACATACTCTGGCTCCATGATCATCCCCAGGAACCCAATTAACATGTCTACTTCCGTAGATTTAGGCTTCAGATACAACTCAGCTGACTCAGATATCAAGCCCATCCACATGCTGACCTAGGTACCAAGTCAACCTGCCTGAGCAAACCAGATCATGGACCATGCCAGAAAGCCTGCCTAGAATCTCTGAATTGGCTGACTAGTGAAAGATTTTTCCCAGCTAGTCTGTAGGAAATTCCTACAGGAATTTGAAAGGATAATTCCTTTCAAATGTATAGACACCAATACAGAGCCACAAGAATCAAGAACAATTAAGGAAACATGACACCATCAGAGGAACAAAATAAAACATCTGTAACTGACTTTAAAGCAATGAAGATTTATGAACTGCCTGAAAACAACTCAGAATAATAGTTGTAAGAATGTTCAATGAACTTCAATATAAATCAAAGATATTATTTAATAAAATCAAGAAAACAGTAAATAATCAAAATCAGAAATTTAGCAGATAGATTGACATACAGTAAATAACTCCAACTGCAGAACTGATCAATGAGTAGAAAAAAACCCTGTGAACTCAAAGACAAGTTATTTGAAAATATAATGTGAGAGAAAATATACCTAAAAGAAAAAATAACAACAAAAAGGAATAAGGAAAACTTACAGTATTTATAGGACAGCATTACAAGTGCAAATATTTGTATATAAGAGATAAGAACAATAAAAGGAGACACAAAGGGGGAAAAGCATATTTAAAGATATAATAGCAGAATATTTTAAAAATCTGGAATAATACATTAATATTAAGTTACAGGAAAGTCACATTCAACGCAAACAAGACTAAACCAAGACAAATTATAAACAAATTCAAAAATCAAAGACAAAGAGAGAATCCTGAAAGCATCAACATTTTTAAAAAAGCAAATTACAATAATAGTTTCAGGTTTCTTAGTAGAAACCTTACAGAGAAGAAAGTGGGATGATACATTCAAACTGTTGAAGGAAATAAACTGCCAACCAAGAATACTGCACCAGCAAAGCTGTTTTTAAATACAAAAAAGAGCTAAAGATTTTCACAGACATCAAAAGCTGAAGAAGTTCATTGGCACCAGGCCTGCATTACAAGTACTAAATAGAAATCTTTAGGCTGAAAGAAGAGGATACTAATTGTTAACACACACAAAAATAAAAGTAAAAATCTCACTGGTAAACAAATAAGTACACGGTCCAATTGAGAATACTTTAATACTGTAATGATCTTATGTAAATGATATATCATTTTACATTTAGTATGGAGGCTAAAAGACAAAATAATTAAATATAAGAATAGCTGCAATAATTTATTAAGTGATAGACATTATAAAAAGATGTAAATTGTGACATCAAAGACAAAAAATGCAAGGGAAGTGAAGTAAAAATATTGAGTTTTTTATTTGATTAAAGTTGAGTTATTTAGATACATGAAAAAGTGCTCAGCCTCTCTAATTACCAAAGAAATGTAAATCAAAACCACATTGCGATATCACCTAACCCCAGTAAGAATGGCCATCGTTAATAAAATAAACAACAACAGATGCTGACGAGGATACAGAGAAAAAGGAACGTTTGTACGCTGCTGGTGGGAATGCAAACTAGTGCAACCTCTCTGGAAGACAGTGTGGCAATTTCTGAGAGAACTTGAAATTGACTTTCCATATGACCCAGCAATTCCCCTATTGGAAATATACCCGGAGGAACTCAAATCATTCTACAAAAAAGATACCTGCACACATATGTTTGTTGCAGCTCTATTCACAACAGCAAAAACATGGAACCAACCATGCTGCCCATTGATTCTGGACTGGATAAAAAAATGTGGTATATATGCACAATGGAATATTATGCAGCCATAAAGAAGGACAAACATAAGGACTTTGCAGCAATTTCGATGGATTTAGAGTCGATCATATTCAGTGATCTATCACAGAAACAATGAACAGAGTACTATATGTTTTCACTCATAAGTGAACCTTGAATAATTGTCACAATACTATTGTAGAGGGAAACTGCCAGGAGAGTGGGGATGGGATTGGAAGTTTAGGGAAACTGCTGGGGAGAGAGGGTCACACCTCATCAATAAGGGTACCTGCATAATCAATGTTTGTACACCTAACCTTGAATTGTACCCCACATCTCTAAAATAAAAAAAGTTGAGTTATCAATTTAAAATCATCTAATATAACTATATTTTATATAAGCCTGATTGTAACCATAAAGCAAAAAATACACTACAAAGCAAAATCACCTAATCACAAAGGAAGACCACAAAAAATTTTTTAAAAGAAACAAATGATCTAAAAAAATCAGAAAGCAATTAGCAAAACATCAGTAGTATGCTCTTACCTATCAATCATTATTTTGAATGTAAATGAATCATATTCTTCAACTGAAAATTCATAGAGTGGTGGAGGGGTTATTTTTTTAAAAGACCCAACTATATTGCTACAAGAGATTCACCTAAAAAACACACAGAGTAAAGAAATAGAAAAACAACTTACATTTATACTCTATGCTAGTAGAAATCAAGAGAGAGCAGAAATAGCTTCAATTATAGCAGATATAATACTATGTATGTCAAAACACTATAAAAATAGACAAAGATGGTCATTATGTAATGATAAAAGGGTCATTTTAGCAAGAAGATATGACAATAGTAAATGTATATTCACCTAATCTCAAGAGTACCTAAATATATCAACAAATAATAATAGAGTTGAAGGGAAAATAAACTGTAATGCAGTAATAGATGGGTACTTCAATACACCACTATCAGCAATAGACAGACCATCTAGAAATAAATTAATAAGGAAATATCAGCTTTAAACTACACTTTAAATTAAATGGACCTAATGGAAATTTCTATTCAATAACAGCAAAATATACATTTCCTGAAGTGCACATTAAGCATTCTCCAGGATAGAGGATTTGTTAGGCCACAAAATAAGTCTTATCAAATCTGTGAAGATTGAAATGGTACAATATCTAAATTTCAATCATAATAGTATACAACTATAACTCAATAATAGCAGAAATTTTGAAGAAGTCTCAAGTACATGAACATTAAACAACATGCTTTTAAGCAACCAATGGATCAAAGAAAAATTAAAAAGGAAAATTTAAAAATATTATGGGACAACAGAAGACAGACACACAACTTACCACAACTTATGGGATGTAGCAAAAGCAACTCTAATTTATAACAATAAACTCCTACAGCAAAAAAGGGGAAAGATATAAGTAAACAGCCTTTCCTTAAACTTAAAAAAGTTCCTAGACACGTGGCACCTATCAAAAGTAAAGCATAAAGAAACAGAAAATCTGAGCAAACCAAAAGAATATTTAATCATTCATGAAAAATCTCCCATCAAATAAAATCCCAGGAACTGTTTCAGCTTCACAGCTGAATTCAAACAAACATGAAAAAAAGAATACAAATGCTTTTCAAATTTGACCAAAATTTGGTAATGAAGCCAGCGTTACCCTGATACCAAAACCAGACAAGAATATTACAAGAAAGAAAATTACAGGCCAATATCCCTGATGAATATCAATGTACAAATTCTCAACAAAATGCTAGCAAACCTAATTCAACAGCACATTAAAGGGATAGTTAACCATGATCAAGTGGAATTCCTCTAAGGGATGTAAGGGAGAGCTATCTAGTTGTCTAGTGGTATATAGGATAGTTTCATTAGGAGAAAAATTAGGTAGTTACAGAGATGATAAACCATACTTTAAAATGAAAATTATTTTAGTGACTGAACTCTAATTTTAATTTAATTTTCCTTTAAGAAATTGTAGTCAAAGGAAAAGGCAACCTGACTGTGCTAAATATGATTAGCACTTATAACAAGTACAAATTTTTTGTCCTAAATAAAAAACATTGATTTTCTATTCTGGTTTTTGTTGTTGTTGTTGTTACTGTTGTTGAAAAGTTATGGCATTAAAACATATCATGTGATTTTATTCAAATTGCCTGATAAATCAGTGTTGGATGAGAAATCAGCCTGACAGCGGGATTAAACAGCCTAATTAGACCCCACTGGGGGAAGAACAACAAGTTTAACTTTTTGAGTTTCCAGGATGCAGATTTTGAGACTTTAGTACTCAGCATGCTTACTGGGATGGGCTTATAGATGAACAATTTTGGAATGGTAGTGAAGGAAGCAGGATTGGACAAAGGGAAAACCTGAGCAGTGATGGAAACCCCACTGCTCTAGGAAGCACTGAAGTGAAATAGCTTGCAAGAGTTGCCCCATCTTGGTCATATGGCTGTGCCATTATTCTTCATATTTCTCAAAGCTGTCTATAGATTCAATGCAATATCTACAACAGTCTAAATGACATTATTTATAAAAATTAAAACAAGAGTCACAAAATTAATATGGAACCTAAAAAGAGAGAGAAAAAAACTCAAGTAACCAAAGCAGTCTTAAAGAAGAATAAACCTGGAGGCATCATACTTCTTGATTTCAAAGTATATTATCAACTTCAGCAATTAAAGCAGTATGGCATTTGTATAAAAAATGGACATGCAGACCAATGGAACAGAATAGAGAGCCCAGAAATAAACCTACACATATATTGTCAAATAATATTTGACAAGGATGCCAAGAGCACACAATGGAATAAAGAGAGACCCTTCAACAAATGGATAGGGGAAATTTATCCAGAGCTGAGTTGTCTTTTCTTTAGCAATAACAATGGTAATTTTCACTTTGATGTTTGGGTCAGGACTTGTTGTCTACTCGTAGTTTAATCCATCTTCCTGCATACTTCCCATTCACAACTATTCATTCTTGCCTCTCTTCTACCACCACATGGGCTCTACTCTTTCAATGACTGGCTACAAATTTCATCTTACTCATGAACATTAACTTTGCTTTGAAAGTCTGTGAAAGTTCTACCTGACCAACTAGAACATTTTATTCATGAAAGCAACATGTCTTTCACTTCTTCCATCCCTCACCATATCCACCCAATCACTTATTTTTCAGTTTTGTGTACCTAATAACGATTTTATGACATGGAAAAATTTTAGTCTTCAAATTCAAGTGCTAGGTAACTGTCAACCATTAAGTATGTCTATGATTTGTCATTTATGATTATAGAAATATTGCTTAACTTAGAAGAATCAATAAATCTGGGATCCTTTGGTCTGGCAGTGAGGAGGGTAAAAAAAAAAGAAAGCATGTCTCACTAAGAAGCTAGTGAAAAAGTGAGTGTGCCCTTATGGAATTGCAATTTACAATCAACTATAAAGCCCAATTTTAAAGACATAGTCAAGAAATTTAAGGTAAATAATGGAAGAGAAAACAAATCATTAAAATAAAAGATTTAGAATGGTTCCTATTTAGAATAATGATAATATAATGATGATATGTTCTTAAAACTTAACAGTTCAAGGCAGGTCATATCAAGGACTGCAACCATCCTATATTTAGGCATTTCTCAATGGAAGTGACTTCTATATTTTCTAATGAGAAGCTAAGCAATTACAGTTGTGAAATGGAACTAATATTACCAACTGTCTTCTATATGCCAGGCACTTTCTACTTGTTATTTTAATTAATTATCTCATTAGCTTTATGACTTAGATTTTATTAACTCCTCTTAAAAAAGAAGAAATTGAGGTACATAGAGGTAAAGTGATTTGCCAACACAGCTAAGTAGTGGATCTGTAATAGGAAAATTTTGTCCAACTCCAAAGTACACTTTATTTTCACTACTGTAAGTTGTCTATTTATCAAGGATATTGCCTTAAAGGACAAAAAATATTTAGCTTTTGTTTATGGCCACACAGACATATACTCACACAAACCATGGTTACTTCACGCTTTTTGTATTTGCATGTGTATGTGTTTGTTTGCTTGTTTTAATCTGAGGTTGAAATCCCAATCTCTACATCTTTAGTTTGCAATACCTCTTCTCAGCATCAGTTCTGTGTGTCCTCTACATTGCACAAGGCTACAGGGTGTCTGGCACTATTGACTCATCTCCTCAGAAGAGTCTGTACTTTTTTATTAAGCATTTATAGAAATTAATTTCCATGCAAATAAGACAAATAAGTGTGTTTGTGCGTGTGTGTAAAAATTAATGATAAAACAAAACTGATAGGGAAATTGATATGACCTGAATATACTGGAATACAGCTTAGCCAGTTAGATTTTTGGAAGAAGCAGGAGCAAATTTGGCAGCCACTCTCTTCTTCCAGCTCTTTCTTTTGTGTCAGGTTCATTGTCCCCAGGTGATTTTGTATGCAACTATGTAGTTTCAGTTAGTCAGTCATTATCTAGGTATTCTCCAGCTCCTGAATTGCCTTCTAGATTCCTGATAGATCTGTCACAAGATCAGCACAGAGAGTGAAAGTAATAAACAAAGATTGAAATTGGTTAAAAATACCACTATCATGCTGCAATAATGTCAACTCATTTCTTCCTCAGCAACTAGAGATTAAAATTCCTGGAAAATACAATATAAAAATGTCATTCTGTAGAACCTTTGGAAAGTAGCTAAATCTTCACCAAGCAAATGTTTCTAAAGAAACTCTTTGGGCACAATGAGCATTTTGGAAGAGAAAATAATTTGATCCAGGTTCTTTTTATAGAGTCTCACCATGGGAAGGGATGATTTCTGCTATCAACATGCTCACCTGGGATCAGAGAAGACTAGAATTTGCTAGCAGGTTCTGTTACAACTGCACACATTTTGTGCTTGCATTCTTATGATGAGACTGTTTTATTATGGCGGAAATATTCCAAATGTAAACAAAGAAAAATTAGCTGAAAATGGCTAATGCTAAGTTTAGGGCTTGCAGAAAATATCAGCTAGTGAAGAACAGCTGCCAGAATAAGACATTTGTGCTCATAGAGATGATTTTTCTTACAAAATTTGAAAGAAATTGTAATGATGAATCATAAGCCCTTCTATAAATAAATTATGACTACAAATTGCCAGATACAGAAATATTCTCATTAAAGTCCATTGTCTTTGAAGACAAAATTGCCTCATTTATTATTTCAGTAGACTCAAACCGATTTAGAACAATTAAAGCCTGCATTATCAAACATGCTTGATACGCACTGAAATACATTAAAAGAGGAACAGGTGCTGTTCCAATCTAATAGGATCAATCACTGACTGTCTACTATAAGAAACATGCCACTTTGTTGTGGAAGCAACTTAGAGTGTCTCACTGAATGAATGCCAATTTCCAATCAGCTAAGGACAGTGTGGCAACAGCCTAAACCAACTTTTTCATGCAGGGACTCACTCATTTATTCAATCCATCTTCTATACTTCTACTTCACTTACCACATGCCAGGCAACTGGTCAAGCATGGCAGAAAACTCAAAGATGTGAAAACATTGTAATTTAAACTTAGGTATTCTCTAGAATAGTAGAGATGGCGTGCTACAATAAAACTAATGTAAGGTTAAAATTAAGTTGCATGGGTAATGCCTAGAAATTGAGGAGAAACAAACAAACAAGCAAACTATGTTTTGATTGATGAGAACAGGGGAATCTATGAGAAATTAACATGATATGAACTGGGGACTGAAGACTATAAGACTACTACATTTAGATATTAAATACGAATATTTTATGTGGGATAAAGAATGAGACAGAGGGCAAGGATGGTAAATAGTGAGAAATTTAGTCTAGAGTAGATATAGCATTAAATAAAGTTATGGGAGGTAAGACTACAAAATCAGAACAAGATTGGAAAAAAATGAACGGCAAATGGCTCTAAGAGTATTTGGTATATTAGGGCTCAATTGAAAGTATATATGTGGATTAATATTGTAATCAGGATGGACAGGACTATATAAGTAGACATGGATGCTGTAATTACTAATGTAATCTTTAAAAGAATAAAAACATTGTATAACTTCCAAGTTAGTGTGTGTATAAGTGGGGTATAATGGTAAAAATATTCAATCAACCTGAAAAACCAAAGGAAATAAAGATAAAACTTTTAAAATTAAGTCAGTTCAATTTACCATAATATTGCAAGAAAGGGATTGGAAGTAGCAGGATACTGATGAGGGGGGCAGGGGAGGACATAGCATCAGAAAGGGTACCTGATTTCAAACCAGGCAAAGTGGGGACCAAAGGGAAGCCCAAACTTTACCTGTATGATGTATATTTGTATACCTAATCCTGAATTGTACCTCACATCTTTAAAATAAAATAGAAAAATATAAACATAAGTAAAATTCAGCCAGTTTAATTGAATTTTAATATAAATAATATTACAATTGTGAGATGTATTAAAGTACTTAAATAGGTATATTAGAAAAAGAAGTCAAAAATTGTATGAGTTTAGATCCCAGTCTAAGAAAAATAGCAAAGTAAGTCTGGAGAATATTGAATGGAGAATATCATAGATAAAAATATTAATAAAATAGAAAATACACAATAAAAAGAACTAACAAGTTTGATTTTCTTAAATTAATAATTAAAATGAGATGGGCATAACTAGTAGTGAGATAGGTTCAAATAACCAAAATCATGAGAGACAAAGAAAGCATCACTAGAGATGATGCAGACATTAAACAAATATACCAACCAAAGAATATTATAAGAAATTTTATGTCAAAAATTAGAAAATCTAAATGACACAGATGAAATTAAAAATAAATTAATAATAAAATATAATCAAAACTGACATAAGTGGAAATAAAAACCTTAATAATTCTAGAACAATTTAATAAGTTTAGCATGTATAATCAAGTAAATAAACAAAACTCTTCACAAATGCACCTCCTAAAGATGGCTTTATCGGTGAATTCTATCAAAGTCTTAAGGAAGAAATCTTTTTCATAATATGTTAAAATCTGTTTAAAAGTATAAGAAGTTTATAATGTATTGTATGAATTGTGATCAAAACCTGATAAGAACAATATAAGAAAAGAAAATTGCCATAGTAATTTGCAAATTCAAATGAAGCAGTGTATGCAAATAACATCATATCATATTCAAGTATGTGTATAACAGGAATTCAAGACTGATATTATGTTCTACACTCAACCAATAAAATGTATTGCATTGGGTTCATAATCCTTTCATAATAAAATTTCTTAATAAAGTATGAATGGCATATAAATTTCTCAACTTGATAAAAGGCATATACAAAAAATTTTAGAGCAAAAAATATTATTAAATATTGATGACTTTTCCTTAGAGTTAGGCATAAGTCAAGGATTCCCATTTTTACCACTCTTATTCAACATGTGACTGGAGAAACTACATTGTCTAATATGCCAAAAAATGATTGACAAGAAATACAAAAATGTTATAATTGTGTAGGTAGTATTCCAAAAGAATATATAAGCATATATGTACATATATATACACACATTATACATCATTAAAAATAAAATATTTCAAACCAATATCTAAAATTTAACTGCTTCAATGAGTTAGAAATAAAAGGAAAATCACCATGTAAAATAATATAAAATATCATGTATCTATAAATAAACTTAACAAAATATTATGAAGCATTTACATTAAATATATAAATGTTTTAACATTAAAGAAGAGCTCAATAAATGTAGTTACACTATGACAATGAATTAAAGTATTCAATATTTAATGTCATGTTAATTTTTTCTCAAATTGTTTTATAACAACAGAATTGTGACAAAAATTGAAGGTATTTGTTTGTTTCAGTGTAAACGTGTGTGTGTAGGAATTTATATATTTATGGGGAATGCAAAGGACAAAATAGCCTAGATGGCAGTGCTGATCAAAGTCCCCTAGAAAAGAAAACCTGAAGAAAACACTTAAGTACCGATGTTTGGTTGTGAGTTTGAATAACAGGGAAACAAATACAAAAATACTACTAGTTTTGAAGAAGAAAAATAAATGGGAAGCAAATATCTAATGATGCATTCACAAAATGGCCAATGTTGCACAAGGAGACAGATCATCACTTGGCCACACAGGGTGTCTGGAAACAAGCTGTACAGAAACACATGCCTCCGAATTCCATGCAAGAGGGGAATGTAGAAGGACTTTACCTTTCAGCTCCCTTCAATTTTGTATCTCTTATTTAACAAATTTGGTGTCGTGAAGCATTGGCCTGGACCCTTTGACAGGTGATGGGAAAGTCTTACCCCCATCTTACCACATGGTATGTACAACAGAGTTGAGAATAGTGGGAGAAGCCAGGAACTCTAACTATTGACCTTAGTAGTGAACCTAGCTGTCTCTCACAAGGTTAATCAGTTACTTTAGAGTCAGTTTGGAAAAAGCATCTCAAGGCCCAGGAGACAAGTGCAATAAAGATATTCCAGGTAGTATAGAAGATGCTTATATTACGATGAATTAGGAAGGTGTAACCAGATAAACAAGACTTAATGTTAAGCTCTAGTGGTTACTGTCCTATGGCATTGGGACAGGAAACAGGCCAAATGTTCAAAACAAAAACCCTGAAATGAAACTAGTCATATATGGGAATGATTTGTCACAGATAATTTTTGTGGTGTTGGTAAGATTCGATTGATCTAGGTATTAGTTACAATAGTATTAACTTTATTTGTTAAACTCTACTAGTAAAATTTATTTTACTTGTTAAACTTTGTGTTTGAATACTGTATTCAATTAAAAAAAACAAAATACAATAAATGTAAATGCTCCCGTAAAGGGTACACATTGTCTTTATATTTCTAAAACTTAAAAATCAGTTTACTCATCCTTTAAAAATACTCTTCAGAGATTTTTATTAGATCTGTATTTAATCTATATATCAGTATAGAAAGAAATTGATATTTTAACAAAAATGAGTCTTCCATGAGCACAGTATCTCTCTCTATTTATGTGAGTAGCCTTTGATTTTTTTTTTCAGTTTTTTATATTTTTCACTACCCAGATTCTGGACGTATGTTATTAAATATGTGTCTAGGTATTTCATTTTTTAGTGTCATTATAATGTTATCATTTTTTAAAATTTTGAGTTGCAAATGTTCATTCTTAGTATGCTGATATGCAACTGATTTTTGTAAATTTACCTTGTATCCTGGTACTTTGCTAAAGTCACATTAATTCTAGGAGATTTTTTTGTACATTTGTTGAGATTTTCTAAGTAGACAATCATGCCGTCTGTAAATACACAAATTATTTCATCCGTTATAATTTGATTTCCATAAATCCCTGGAAAAACATAATCTTTCAGTTTTAATGTGCTGGTTTCCCCATTATATTAAAAGAAACTAAAAGTATCTTTTAGAGATTCCCTTAAGAATATTTATTTTACCACAAATATCCAATGTCAAGTATAAAGGGCTGTGCTTGTAAGACCAAAGTAAAGTATTATCCTTGGCCCCTTATCCCAGACCCTCCATGAAAATCTAGGTTAACAAAACTCTCCAGGAAATTATTTCCTGAATTAACTAGAAACCAATCTTTGCTTACGGGGCTTATCATCTTGATAGTTTCTGCCAGTTTTAATTTTAGATTTGTCTACAGACCTTTATTGTCACTATATGGATGGTGACCCACCACCCAGTTTGTCTCAGACATTTTCTGTTTTATCCCTTATAATTCTGTCTTAAACAAACAAACAAAAGCCTTCAGTCCCATACAAACTGGAGCTTCAGTCATCCCAAACAAGGATGATGTGTATCTTAAGATAGTATTGCTCCTGCTATGAAAAACCACATTAAATATCTTTAGAAATGTTCTTTATAACATTTTAAGTTATAATGAATATGAAATCTCACTCATCAATCTCACCTGTTTTATATGTTGCTAAATCAGCTTATCTACTATTTTAGAGATCTTCCTGTGTCACATTACACATTACAGTATTTAAACATCTAAGCATTTCTATAAAAATTATTTAGATAAAACATACCAATGTCATCATTTACATAGCAATAATATTTATATAAGATACACAAATATTCATCACATCCCTCACCTGGTAATGTGGAAAAAAATCTATACATGTACCCTTCCCTGAAAATATCAATAAAGCATATCAGTGAAACAGCTGGCATTCAAGCAATTATATCTGCCATTTATCACATATCATTTGAGAAATGGGCTTCATTACCCTACTGACTTTGCTTTCTGAAATTTTCCATCATGTTCACCTCCTTCTACCTGCTGTGAGAAACAACTAAACAGCATGCTCATTTTTAAGGCTCCTGGAACACTCAGCAAGAAGTGAAAATCCAAAGTCTTCTGTAGTACTAATTTTGATTTATGCAATGGAGATATTTTTATACTAGATTAGCTACTTCTCACTACAGGGTGTAAAAGATGCCTTTGCTTAGAGGTGACTTTATTAATTATGACAAAAAACAATAGTGAAAATATTCTACAAATGATTTGATAGAATATGTGATAATGTAAAAAGGAGGTCGTAATACATTACTGAGTGGGGGAAAAAAAGAAGATTATAAAGCAGTATGTAGTCCTGTGTTTAAATACCTATGTAAGTATATTACAAAGTCAGAGAAAATTCACCTAAATGGGTAATGTCATCAAACTGGAGATTTGTACTAACTTTATTTTGCTTCTCTATTTTAAAACGTTCTATAATTTCTATGTATTTTATATGAACTTTATTCAGCTAATCAAATTATTAAAATCTAGTTTCTAAATATTTACATGGCTAATATTAAATGGTATTGTGTCATTCAAAATGCACATTGACAACTATTTGGGTGACTTTAATTTAATTTCTGTCTGTAATTCATATAGACTATGGAACAGCATAGTCAACCTACATCAGTCTTAGATTTTTTATTTGCTGAGTAGAAAAAATGTCTAAAATAGTTTTGGGAATATGAAGTGAGATTATGTATACAAAGATACACTGAGAGCTTAGCTGATATATAAATATATATTATTATTTTAAAATAATTGTCATCTTGTTGTTTTTAACCTATAGTCAGTGTTTTTAGCCAAAGTTTTAAGCTTACTGATGGTTTGTGTATTTCAAAGAAAAAACATAAAGACTATGTTAAAATACAGAAAGTTGTATAAAAAGTCTTTAGTCAGACCGAGCACAGTGACTCACACCTGTAATCCCAGCACTTCGGAAAGAGGAGGTGAAAGGATTACCTGAGCCCAGGGGTTCAAGACCAACCTGGGCAACTTGGTGAAACCTTGTCTCCACAATAAAATTCAAAAAATTAGCTAGGCGTGGTGGCACATGCCTGTAGTTCCAGCTACTTGGAAGGCTGAGGCAGAAGGCTTGCCTGAGCCCAGCAGGTCAAGACTGTGGTGGCCATGAGTGTGCCAGCGTGCCACTACACTCAAGCTTGGGCGAAAGAGTGAAACTCTGACTCAAAAAAAACACAAAAGTCTTTAGTAAAATACTTAATGGAATATAATATATTCTCTGTAATATATAACTGTATGCCTTTTTAAAAAATTCTAAGTAATATGTCCAAAAGTTATTTTTCTAGCATTTATGTATTTTCTATGTTGAATATAAAAATGACTATCTCTAAGAGCTATAAGTTTTTAAACAAAAAATAAAGCTAGGCATTTTTATATAATTAGGTTAATGTAGAAAAATATCTAGAAGTTAGATTTATATTCTTTAATATTTTTGAAATTGTTGCCTTAAAGACAGCATGACATTTCCCCACAACCATATTGTTTGGTACACTTAGTAGAGACTGTAACAGCTATACCATGTGTCTAATGTTTATGTGTTCAATTCCTAATGACCATACCATGAAAAATTGATTTTTAAATGTTTTGAGAATCTGGTACTGAGAACATTGAATGCCAAAGATATTCTAAATTAAGGTTGATTGCATTGGTTATATTCAGAATGTCTCCATCTTGTGTCTATTTCAGCATTTAATATTCTAGTGTAGCAAAATATTTATACTCTCAAGTTGTATATTTTTCTTTCCTCAATACATCAACCTGTTTTTGCATCCACAGGATCCAGAGTACTTTACCAGGTATGAGAAGAAAAAAGGAACCGAATATGAGGAACCTTTTATTAATAAGTCATATCTACAATAACAGTCTATTATCCCCATATAGTTAAGGAGAAAGCATCTTGGAGATTTTTGTTTTCTTGATAATCTGTTGTTATTAATTCAGGTGCTTCATAAAATTTCAGAGCTCATCTCCTTTCTCATTATTCACCTTCATACAAAATACTTACATAACCTCTAGCTATGGTAGGTCTAATTTAGATCCTCTGCTTACTAGTCTGGGACTGAAATCAAAATTCCTCATGCAGAACACTGCTGAATGGAGGCACTGGAAGATGCTAAAACCCTTAAGAAGTGTTTATATGGTTGGTAAGCCTTGTTCACTAGAAGCATTTTTTAACGGTAGTTAATTAAATCTCTATCAATTTATAAGGTTTGAGGACTGGATCAATATATGTCATTGTTTACACAACCTCAAATCAACTCAATAATCTAAGTAAGCATTCCATATTATAAAGAGTTATTTCTGATTAAGATCATATTGCTCATATAAAAGTAATAAGTAATAAAAGTAAGGTAAAAGTAAAAAACGTCAGATTTCTTAAGGGGGAAATGGCAATTATTTACCCACCTACTTCTGTCTCTAATTATTTAACAGAGTCTTTATGATGCAAAGTAGCTCTTCACACTGTCCTAAAATCCTTCACTTGTATTAATTTTT
The DNA here is from genome assembly GCF_000164805.1 of Carlito syrichta. Classification (NCBI taxonomy): domain Eukaryota; kingdom Metazoa; phylum Chordata; class Mammalia; order Primates; family Tarsiidae; genus Carlito; species Carlito syrichta. The sequence goes on along the minus strand of NW_007068633.1, from coordinate 372,316 downwards.
ATCCTTTGGTAATGTGCCATTTGATTCTCTGTCATGCTTTATAAAGAATTACAATGAAAAAGAACAAACATGGTTACAGTTATGAGTATTTGAGCATAAAAAGACTTCAAGGTTTACCAAAGTGAAAAAAGGTACAAATGGAAACTTTTAATCACAGCCTAATTTTACTTCTTTAGAAATATTTGATTGTTTTTAGAAAGTTTCTTGGGTGCCATATTATTATTTTTTTGAAAATTAAGACCTTTCTATATTTCTCAGACATAACGTCTCAGACCACATTTCCTTTCAGTAATGTAGATTTCTCTCTCTTAATTTTTAAATGTATGTCTTTCAATAACATCAATGGACCACACACACAAGAATCAATAGATTCATGAGGTAATAGAGATGAACTTTCACAGCTGTGGTCCCTGTGCCTGGAACAGTGCCTGATACTTAGCTGAATAAATGAACTCATCTCCAATTCATTTCAGTTGAAAAATCAAATAGTGCCTCTTGCACTGCAGGAATATGACACAAACTATTTAAATTCATTATATGCATTTTCTCTGTGGATGAACTCAGCTTAAAGAGATCCCTTATGCTTAGCTTTTCATCAACATGTACTCACACTTTTCACTGCAATTCTTTACTCAAGTTTTATCTTAGGTTACCCCTGCTTGGCTTTATTCACAGACCATTCCAGGGGAAATATTGGCTTTTATGAATTAATCATATTATTCATGATGTTTTGTATAGTTTTAATAGATTATTCTAAATCAGTGCAGTTTCTTTTTTTTGCAATTCAACTCTCAAGCTTGACCTACTATAACTATCTGAAAAATCCTCTTTGAGTGCCCCTTTCAAAATCTTCTTTCTAAACAATGTTGGTAAAATTTTACCACTCCATGGAATAAATAGGCAAGTCAGGGACATTTTTCTCACTGTTAAGCATTCAAGATGAGGACTCATGCATAATATTAACAATATTTACAAAGAAAGACCTAGATGCAAAATGAATTATTTCAAAATATGAACTAAGTTTGTTTAAAAAGTAAAAACAAGTAAAATATGCATTCTCTTTTTTGGTCCTTAGAAATTATCATGTATTCAATGATATTTTAAATCACAGAATTTTTGTGAATTTGGCTAATACAATGTCTCATGCAGTCTACAAAACAGAAAATATGCACTCTTGGAGCTAATTAAATCATAGTAAATGGAAAAGTTATCTTTCAATTTTCAGAGCCTACTATATCTGTGCTCAACACAAAGGCAGTCAAGTCTCAAGATCAAGGTTCAGGAAGGAACTGTCTTTACTGACTCCTGAGTTTCAACTTCTGAAAATGCGCCTTTTTAGACATTTAGTTAATAGTTTATATAATCTTCATTTTTTACTTCTGATATGGACAGTTGTAAAGACCGTGGCAATAAAGACCGTGTTATTTGTTGCAGGAGATACAAAGGTGGCATGGTATCTTTCTATCTGCAGTACTTGTAAAGAGAGAGTCCATGAAAAGAAAGAATATTTACACACTCTGAGATGCAGAGAATGACAAGCGAAGTGCCAGAGCATCCAGCGAAGGAAGAGGACAAGTCTAATGGGCAATATCATGGAGTCATCTGAGCCTAGAAATGAAGAATGGATCTGAAAATTATTAAAGGACATTGTAGGAGGCATGCCAGAAGAATTTCGTGTTTAAGAGCAGGAAGTGGGGCAAATAAAATCACAGAGGTATGAAAGAATCATGGACCACATTCAGAAAAAACAGCAAGCTGCCAAATTTAAAGAACACGTAGCACGGGAGATGTTGAAAATAAAGTAACTGAATAACATTCAAAAGTTTGTACCTTCTGCAAATCAGGAGAAAAATAACTGGATGTTGCATATAAATATCTGTATTTAAAAAAATTCATGCTAGTGTAGGAAATGTTGTGGAAAGGAAAAAAAACCTGCATATGAAATAGGTCAGCTTATTACACTGTGCTTGGAAAAGCCTGATATTATAGGCCTATTCCAGAAGGTTTTCTTTCTGTTTGAAGGGACAAGGTAGAAAGTAACAAAGACTACTGAATATTCTGAAAATAGTCTGGTAGCTTGCCAGAGAGTGCAGTAGTGCATGAATCTGTAGAAAGGGGAAAAGACAGGGAAAGAGTAGATATTTTAGAGTAAATGTGTCAATTCTGCACATACTCAACAATCTAATACCATCTTAACTATAGAAATAAGATTCTGTCAGAAAAAGTCTTTTGCAAATAACAGTATAAATAAAATGTCCTGAGTGTAACTTGCATAAATAAGTTTTGTCAATCTCAAACATTGGTTATTCTCACAAGTTATTAAATGAAACAATAAATAACATCATTAAAGACATAGGGGGAAATGTCTTACCATTCAAAAAAAAAAATCTAATATTTGTATCAGTATATCCAATTGTTGTTGGCAAAAATACAAGTGAAACTCTTACAATTAAATGGAGATATTACCACCCTAAAGGCCCTATTGGAGGAAATAGTAGGTACTTTGCAGGTCAGAATGACACTAAGTTAAAGCCCAGGCACAAATACCCATACTGTTCTGTATTCATAATAATGATGTCTGACTCTCAATTCTCCAAACTTATTATTTTCCAAATTAGGAAAAAGTAGTGTTTACCAGTTAGAGAAGAGCATCCCCACACTATCATCACTTAAATTGATGTAAAACTCTTCTTGGGATAAACTAAGTTACCAGAAGAAAAAATGTCTCAGAACCCCACAATTCAGGATAAAATGCTGAAAGTACATATACTATAAAATGTTCAATCAGTAGAAAATGAAAATTAAATATTTCACATATGTAATTATGTGTTGAATTTTGTTCAAATTTAGTTTCTGGTGAGAACTTATTGAAAATGAGAAAAGAAAAAAAAACCTCATCTGCATGAATTTGTTCAGCTGAAGTTTTTAATTTTCAGGTTATGTTAACAATGAAACTTCTGTATGAACCACTAATAATATTAATTTAAAACCATCACTACTTTTAAGAAGGTGGGGAAATGTACACTTTCACAAATAGAGATAATTGTAAAGTATACAATAATTTTAAAAGAAAGAAATTGTCTACTCTACATTTTAGAGACCATGATAGAAATAGTAACATCAATGTAAATTAATGTTATGTAATATTCACACATTGTTAATATGTATTTTTATCCAATACATTTTTATTTAATACATTTTTTAAATTAATACCAACAAGCACATTTCACATATTATATAGATGTGTATTTCTTTGAAAAAATTGCCCTAGGCATAGAAGTATGGTTATTATATTGTATGAGATTGAATGTTATTAATTTCCTGAGTTAAACATTAACGTCCAGATGATAGTTTCACTTTTAATATTTAAAACTTGTACATATTTCTTATTCTTTAAGCAAATTCTTAATTAGTAAAATTGAATTTGTGGAGATATAATAGTAAATGGAGAAAAAGAACACAAAAACTGCTCCATTTCAACAAAAAACATCCAAGATACAAACATTGCAAAGATATTTTGAATAATCAGCAGTTTTGTAAACACCAGACAAGTTTTTGGTTCTTAATTTGAAGATTAAAAGACATCAGAATGAAATTTGTGTTTTATGCAAACTGTGCACATATATCATCAATAGGGAGGCAATCTAGAGATTAAATGAATATTCTGATGCCACAGCACATGGGTTTAAGTCCTGGCTCTGCCAGCTACTGGCTGTGTAACCTTAGGCACAGTGCCCTGCCAAGCATATTGGAGTCTGAAACAAATGGAGCAATGTGTGTCCCCATGCACACTTATCTAAATATCCTCCTATATTTTGAACCAAGTTAATACATGCTCTTTATATGTATGTACAGTAATGCAACCCCTCAAGGATAAGTTTTGAGACATGCTTCACTATGAGATTTTATCCTTGCACTATATTATAGAGTGTACTTATGCCAACCTCAATGATATAGACTATTACACACCTGGACTGTATGGGGGAGGGGGTTACCACTCCTAGGCTACATGCCTGTATAGCATAATACTGTACTGAATACTATAGGCAATTATAAAAGAAAGGTAAGTATTTGTGTATCTAAACATACTTCAGCATAGAAAGGGGAAAGTGAAAATATAGTACAAAAGAAATAAAGTGTACACCTGTACATGGCACTGACCATGAGTGGAGCTTGCAGAACTGGAAGCAGTTCTGGGTGAGTGGGTGGGTGAATGAGTGTGTGAGTGAATGAGTGTGTGAGTGAGTGAGAGAATGAGAAGGCCTAGGATGGGGTGTCCAAACTTTTGGCTTCCCTGGGCCACATCGAATAAAGACAAATTGTTTGGGGTCACACATGAATTATATACTTAGTGCATATACACAATAAGACTTCTTTTAGTTTTTGTATTTTTACTATAAAGTCTAGAAAAATGAGAACAATGTAAAACTAGTGAGAAATTTGACTTTGTTTTTGTAAAACTAATCTATCAATGGCTGGTTCAATGGAAGCGGTTGCAGTTCTTAGTGAGTTCTCAAGGTGCTCATCAGAAATGTTTATTTGAATTTTGCTCTTCGTGTGTTTCATAATTGAAAGCAGTTGCCCACAAATATATGTGCTGCCAAAAAACGATGTCATGAAGAACGCTTGATTGTGAACTTCAAAAATGGAACTACGTATGGGATCACAAAGAAGATAAACGCTAAAAAACACATGTTAAAAGATTTTGTGGGGCTGCATTACTAGTTGCCCTTGGCCTCAAATGGTCCGTGGGCCAAGGGTTGGGTGTGTCTGGCCTTGAAGATCATTGTACACTACTGCAGACTTTATAAACACTGTACACTTAGATTACACTAAATTTATTTAATTTTTTCCTTCTTCAATGATAAATGAACCATACTGTAACTTTTTTACATCATAAACTTTTTTACTTTTTCATTTTACAGCTTAAACCACACAGATACTATACAACTATACAAACGTATTGTCTTTCTTAATATCTATATTGTATAAGTTTTTTTTTTTACTTTTAATTTTTTTGTTAAAAACTGAGATGCAAGCATACACATTAGCCTAGTCCTACACTGGGTCAGAATCATCAGTGTCACTGTCTTTCAGCTCCCTATATTGTCCCACTGAAAGGTCTTCAGCAGCAATAACATACACAGAGCTGTCATCTCCTATGATAACAATGCCTTCTTCTGGAATACCTCCTGAAAAACCTACCCATGGCTGTTTTTCAGTGAACTTCTTTCTTTTAATCCGTAGAAAGAGTATACTAAAATGTATAGCGTAGTAAATATGTATATTAGTAACCTAGTCACTTATTATTATCAAAGATTATGCACTGTATATAACTCTATGTGCTTTTATATGACTGGCATTGCAGTAGGGTTTTTGTACCAGCATCAGCACAAACATGTGAGTAAGGTGTTGCATTAAGATGTTATGACAACTACGATGTCAATAGGTGACAGGAATTTTTTAGGTCCATTATAAACTTATGGGACCATCATCATAAACATGATCTGTTGTTGACCAAAACAGCACATGACTACACACACACACACACACACACACACACACACACACACACACGTTTTATATATCTACTACACGTGAGCTTGTGTATATATGTGGGTATATATAGCATAGATATACAGTGATATATTTAAAGGGATATGGAGATATAAATAAATACGGAAAGATATATGTATGGAGAGAGATATGTGAGATATATGTGAATATATATCTCTGGAAATATATTCTTATGGGAAAAATATATAGAAATATACATATGTATATATAGAGAGAGTTATAGAGAGAGAATCATATACAGTTGACTCTGTAACAATACAAACTTGAACTACACAGATCCACTTGCGTATAGATTTTCTTCCATCTCTGCCACCCACAAGACAGTAAGATCAACCCTTCCACCTCTTCTCCTCTTCATTCCATTCTCAAAGTGAAGATGAGGATGAAAATCTTTATACTTCCAATTACTGAATAGTAACTGGAGTGATTTATCTTCTTTATGATTTCCTTAATAACATTTTATTTACTCTGGCTTACTTTATTATAAGAATGCAGCAAGTAATACATATGATATACAAAATATGTGTTAATAGACTATGTTGTCAGTAAGGTTTCAGATCAACATTGGGCTATTGGTAGTTTTTAGGAAGTCAAAAGTTACGTGATTATGTGTGGATTTTCAATTTTGTGGGTTGGACAATGCCCCAAAACCCCACATGTTCAAGGGTCAGCAGTGTATGTATAAATATGTGTCCATATACATATACATATGGGAGAGAGTATGTGTGTATGTGTGAAAGAGGGATAGGGAGATACACATATATGTAGATATATGTCATATATAATTTCTCACTCTTTACACATACACACAAATGTCTTGCCATATATATGTGTGTGTTTGTGTGTGTATAATATACATTTCCCTACACAAGTATATCTCTCTTACAAATATATACAAGTGTACCTTGAAGACATTGTGGGCTTGGTTTCATGCTACTGTAATCAAAAAAATCTTAATAAAGAGAGTCACACAATTCTTTTAGTTTTCCAGTGTACATAAAAGTAATGTTTATACTATACTATAGTCTAGTAAATATGTAACAGTATTATGTCTAAAAAGAAAGGTACATACCTTAATTTAAAAATACTTCAGTGCTAAAAAATGCTAACAATTATCTAAACCTTCAGCAAATCATAATCTTTTTGCTGGTGGAAGGTCTTGTCAGCATGTCAATGACTGCTGATTGATTTGGGTGATGGTTGCTGAAGATTGGGGTGGCTATGGCAATTTCTTAAAATAAGACAACAGTGAAGTTTACTACATTAATTGACTCTTCCTTTCATGAACTATTTCTTTATTGCATGGAATGCTGTTTGATAGCATGTTACTCACAGTAGAACCTCTTTCAAAATTGGAGTCAATCCTCTCAAACTTTGCCAATATACATATATAGAGACACGCACTGGATTTACGTAAAGGCCCCTAGTCCTAGATTCTGGGAATTTAGTGGGAGAAGAATAGCAAAGCCAAGAGAAAAACAAAGGAATCAGCCTTTCCTTCTGAGAACATTCTTTGAGTAGGTACCTTTCAATATTTTTAAAGAATATGTTGATACAGTCAATTATTACTACTATGATGTAAAAATATTGGAGGAAGGATTATGAAAGCAAAAAAAGGACACACTGAAAGAAAGTGGTCAAAGTCTGTTGCTTTTTGTGCTACCTACCTCTTCCTGCCCCTGCAAGTCCAGCTCAGTGATGTCAGAGCCTTGCTATTTATGCAAGAATTATAATTCAAGTCCCTCTCCTGTGGGAAAAACAGGCTCTCTGTACTTATGACATGATTATCAGCATGACAGGGGCACTTAGTGTTATGTCAATAATATATTATTTTTCCAACAACTTCAACAGGAAAATATATTATTCTTAAAAATTTAGACAGATATAAAAGTGTTATTTATGCTTCCTGGCAGATCTTATTTCTTTATTTTTTGCACTTTGAATACCAGAGTTCCCTCTCATGAATATTCTAATCAGGTTGAAGATTTCAGCCATAGAAAGTTTCCATAAATGGCAGTACCAAGTATAGTATAGCAACAAATATCTGCCTTTGGCAGCAGGTGAAACTTTGTTTTTCTAAGTTGTTCCAGTGCATCTTGGGTATTCATATCAAGAACCCTAGACAGTTTTAAAGAAAGAAGAGCTGTCATGTTTTGCCTTCACATGTGCTATTATATCAGGCTGAGTTTTATATTTTTTGACTGTTCTTTCAGTAATTAGTTCATTTAAATATGTGAAAAATGTAAATTAGGATTCTACTGCTTCTAAAAGAATGAGTTAACTTTCTCAATGACTGAATAACTAAATGACCCACTGACAGAAAGAGTACAAAATGTCTGACATGTTTTCTTATTTTTGCCACCCCCAGTTAATCTTCCATGGCAATAAAACTTACTCAGGGTAAAAATACATTTTTTTTTACTAGTAAAAATAAAATTAGCCCAAAATGTCACTGGAACATTTTTGAACTAGGAAAAAGCATGCCAACTTGAAGAAATTTTTTTTTTTCTGTCAAAAATTTGGTTCAGAAGAAATGACAGAACCAGTCAGTAGTAAAACTCACACTTTTCAATAATGGAACAAATGTCCTAAAAATACAAAAGTTTACTAATTACCTTAAAAGAATGAATTTTTAAAAAATTGTCATTTATATTAGAGTCATTCAATGCAGATCTCAAAGGACACATGCCCTACTTATAATGTTTAATATCATTTCTTGTTCTTTGTGGTAGACAATGAGTTGAAAATTTAAAACACAACAAATCCTATAGCAGAATGACTGTAATCTTAGTTACTTTATGAATGTGGACAAATTAAACATTTCTTATCTTCTTTACTAATTTAAGTAAAAAAGAAAAGTGTATATACTAGATTCTATGGGACAAACATATACTTTGAGAATGTAATGATAACTATAACAAAGATATAGATCAAAGGAGAAGACACCCAGGAAAGCACAGAGCCATTGAATAAGTGCTGGGATAGCACTTAGGAAAAACCTAGCCTTGGAATAGGAGTATAGGGAAAGATTTTTTGGTATGTGTGGTGGCTAGAAGAATCTTAAGAAACAAAAAGCTAATTATAATCCTGCATAAGTAGGAAAGAATATCCCTAAAAATCTCAAACTGTGTTAAATATGCCAATCGTAGCTCCTGTTATAATTACAGATCTTTTTAAGAGAAACTTCCCCAAACCACCTCTCCAACTAGAGCTCATGACCAAAGTGCAGCCACTTCTTGGGTTCTATCATATTCTTTGCCCCAGTCTTAAAGGTTAACCACTACCATAGCAATGTGATAGGTAAATTGTATGAATGCTTTTTAAAAAGTAAAGGAGTTGGCAGTGTCAGCTGAAGTCAAAAGACTGCCTGGACAAGACAAGGAAGTAGAATCTGAGATATCTGAAACATGGGGTTATAAGAAAATAGGCAATGACACTAGACTCCATGTTGATAGCTAGTTGAGGGTAGGGCAGTCAATAGTAGTAGGGAAGTGACTACTTTAGGGGAAGAGATTAATTGGAAAATATTTGTGTCAAAGGCAGAAGAAAGAAAGGAGGTCCTGTTTCCAAGGTTTCAGCTTTAAGTATAGTTTTAGACTCTATATGATCCTTTTCCTATGTCTTCTTTGCATTTCTTAAGTCCCTGCCTCCCTTACTGATCACGTAAGTAATTTTTCATTATTTTAAATAATGTATCTGTCCCTTGCAGGCAAAGGGATGTAACCGCAACAGTAGTTATCAATCTCCTTTATGATCTACAGAAATATGTTTTAACATTGCCAAATCATTTGAACTATTTTAGCAACAATACTAATCAAGAAAAGGAACAACAACAGCAGCAAAGGAAGCTTAACACAATAAATATGTGGAATGAGATTGCATAACTTAGACTAAGTGAAATTATGTGTATTAAACATTATTTATAACAAGGAAGAAGAGGCAACATATCTCTTGCTAATATCTTGCTGCACACACTGACATTTTAATGGATAAGGGAGAATCGCATATCTACATTGAGTTCCTGCTCACTAATCAAAACTGCTGTGTGTCATCTCAGAAAATGTTTCTTCAGTCCTTCAGGCCAATCTACATAACTTTATCAGTTATCACGGGTGTGTGACTCCTAGAACAGAGCTCTTCCCTAGACATTTTAGAGTCTGCATTGAGTTCCTCACTTAAGTAGCCAAAGTCAGCCCACTCTGTGATGCTGCTTTATTTAGTCCAAAAGGATAAGAAAATAGCAATTGAGCAAATAGTGTCTTATGTCTTGGACTCTATATAGGTCGTGCTACTTAATTTTAACAATATATTGGTGATTTCAGTTATCTTGTATCTGAAAATAAGAAGACTGACATCAACTTTACCCAAAGACGACACCATTATGACTAGAACTCAAGTCTGCCTGCCTCCACGTGATCTATGCTATTCTGACCCCAAAGCCCATGAAGAAATTTTTCATTATCATGCTTTTTTTGGCACCCACAATCAACTCTTTTCCACTGAAACAGTAGAAGCAAGGGTACCAGGAATTCCTTTTGCTCTTATGAGTCAAATAGGCACGGTCATGATACTGAAGAAGAAACTCTTTGGAAAATGACTGGATAATGCTTAGTTGTTCTAAATGGGCAATTCTGAAGTGATTTATCTATTTTTCATTGTAGAAATTCTCATCTAAGAATTTAATACAATCTAACAGATCAAGGAAATTTGGATAATAGCCAATCGTAAGTTTAAAAAATGTACCTCTTACTTCCTTAACAAAAAAACCTTTCCTTCCTTTTCTAAATATAAGAGAAAGAATAGTATAGTTGTTCTCCATTTTTTCCATTTTCCATTGACAATATCCCTATGTCAGTTTCTTGTTATTCACAAGGGGTGTGGGAAAGAAACAAGATCAACCTTGTTCCAACCTATCTCTGCTCCATTCCACTTTTGTCATTTATAAAAAATGCACCTCAAATGAATGTTTTGACAATTAAATGAATTAAGACAAGTAAATTGCTTAACACAATACCTGGAACATATTGGACAGCGAATAGTCAACTTTCCCATCTTAAATTAGAGATAATTATGGTTAATGCATATAGTTTGAGTGTGCAGATGTGTGTTTTAAGGAAGGAGAGAAAGTAAAAGTAAAATTCTGTTCTGTCAATGCCAGTAGCATAACAGAAATAGAATCTTTCATGCTCCATTTCTGAGGAGTGTGGAATAGTGATGGATGGGTTTATTTTGGGACATTGAGAATCTAGGAAGTCTACCATCATTTAATAGCAGCAAAAGAGAAACAAACACTCACATAGCAATGATTATTTGGATCTATTCTTTTTCCTTTTATTGCAGTCTTGTTTATATTATAATATTTCTTGCTTGTAAACAAATACTTTTTTTTACTTTCTATCATTATCAGTTGAAGAACAGGAATCCTACTAAATTCACTTTTGATTTATATGCTATGGAACTTTCCACAGTACTTTGCACATAGTAAATATTGAATAATTAATTGATCAAATAAATCAAAGGATAAATAATGGCAATAGAGTAATAGTATGGGGGTATGCATTTTAGTATATATTAATTGTAATGCTTGCTCCTATTAATAGTTGACACTATAATGCAACCATTTTCATTTATATTTTAAAAGTTTGGATATGTAATAAAGTTCTTTCTAAAGAAAAAAAGAGGTTAAATCTAGACATATCTAAACAGAAGTCAGTTAATAATATGTTAGAGATATTAAGAGGGACTTTCTTCCATTGTTGAATGTGTGGTCAGCAAAATTTTATTAAAAATCATAATGCATGAAGTGCTGAACACTATGAAACTTAAACACAATTCTTGTCTTATAAATATCTAAAATGAACCATGCTAAAAATTATGTTTTATTTAAACATAATAGGCCTGTCAGATACAAGAAGGTCAATATAGAAATACTATAAGAAAGTATTGGCATTAGCAGGAAACTGTCAGGGGTGGGGGGTGGGATTGACAGTGGAAGGAAACTGTTGGGGAGGGAAGGACATACCTCATCAACAAGGGTATCTGCATAATCAACGTTTGCACATCTGACACTGAATTGTACCCCACATCTTTATAAGAAAAAAAGAAGAAAAAAGAAATTGCAAAGAGCCTTTAAATGGCTGTATTCCAGTTACAGAAATATGATCATGAGTCTAAAATACAAATAGAATTGCATGTAATCAAAGGATGTTATGGCAGTGCTTTCTCTTTGGATCCAAATTTTCAGAAACCAGGTCAACTGTACCTAGGAGCCTTTTTATTGAGTCCAAAGGGACTCAAAAAAAAAAAAAAAAAAGACTGAGAGAACTGAGTCTGTCATTCTCAGTTTTCATAAGTGAAAAATTGTACCTTAACCATCCTCCATTCTTCTGTTCTCTTGCTTTTAGATAAATTATCTAAACGCTGCCCAAACTACTATGATTGAGAATTTATAAATATATGAATATCTATAATCCTAAACAATAAATTTATCTACACCTTTGAAACACAGTATAAATTACAACTGAAAGAACGTTTTATGAAATATTATCTAAGACCTTAAAAATCCAACACTATGATAATTAAGTGACAGCTCCATTTAATAGCATACGTAAATTGTTTTTTACTCACAACATACACAGATGGTTTCCCTTGGCTATATGAAAGAAAACTCAACCATTATACTCCCTTCTAGACATCAAGAAGAAAAGTGATGTGGCCTAAAATTGATTTCTGAAAATCAGGAGAGAGACCAAAATGTCTGTAAACAAAAATGTATACACATAGGTATAGTAACAAAGGAAGATTTTGGCCACCCTCCATTTGGTAGCTAAAACCATTTAAAATATCTGTTTTGAAAATTCAGACAATCATTCCATCAAAATACAAGATTATTTGGAGATAATAATGAAATGACATAAATTAAGCATAACAAAGTAAATGCTTATTATATTGTTGGAGAAACAGGACTAATATTTGTAAAGTAATTAGAATATGCAGAATAGTGTGTTATTCGGTGCCAGACTGTCTGGTACAGATTATAGATTTCTAGGAGTTCAAAAAGGGAAAGGATTAATGTAATATAACATGATTTTGCAAAACCTCAAAGGCTTGAACTGTAAATCTTAAAGGATGACTAGGATTTGAAAAGGAAAGGAGATTAAAAGAGATACTTTTATACATCTTCTGAAAGGAAATACTATATGGAAAAAAGAAGAAAGAAGGTAAGTAATTTCTCTTTTTTTGCATTTTATTTTTTTTTATTATAAAGATATGGAGTACAATTCAGGGTTAGGTATACAAACGTTGATTATGCAGGTACCCTTGTTCATGAGGTATGGCCCTCCTTCCCCTAGCAGTTTCCCTCAACTGCCAATCCCACCCCCCATTCCCTGACAGGTTCCCACTAGGGATTCCCAGTTTGACGATCCCTTTCCATAGTATTATAATAATTGTTCAAGGTCCGCTTATGAGTGAAAACATATGGTACTCTGTTCTTTGTTTCTGTGACAGATCAATGAGTATAATCAACTCTAAATCCACCCAAGTTGCTGCGAAGTCCATATGTTTGTCCTTCTTTATGTCTGCATAATAGTCCATCATGTATATGTACCACATTTTTTTATCTAGTTCAGCTTCAATTGGCAACAAGCTTGGTTCCATGTTTTTGCTATTGCCAATAGAGCTGCAACAAACATACGTGTGCAGATATCTTTTTTGTAGGATGATTTGAATTCCTCCAGGTATATTTCCAAAAGGGGAATTGCTGGGTCATGTGGAAGGTCAATTTCTAGTTCTTTCAGAAATCACCATACTGTCTTCCAAAGAGTTTGCATTCGTTTGCATTCCCACCAACAGTGTAGAAGCGTTCCTTTTTTGTTCATATCCTCACCAGCATCTGTTGTTTGTTTTATTAATGATGGCCATTCTTACAGTGGTTAGGTGGTATCTCAATGTGGTTTTGGTTTGTATTTCTCTGATGATGAGTGAGGATGAGCACTTTTTTGTGTGTCTGTTTGCTGACCATTTATCTTCTTTTGAGAAGTGTCTATTCATGTCTCTTGCCCACTTTTTAATGGGGTTGATTGTTTTGTTTTTTTTCCTTTCAATGCATTTGAGTTCCTTGTAGATTCTAGATATTAAGCCTTTGTCACGAATGTACCCGGAGGAACTCAAATCATTCTACAAAAAAAAGATACATGCCCAAGTATGTTTGTTGCAGCTCTATTCACAACAGCAAAAACATGGAACCAACCATGCTGCCTATCGATGCTGGACTAGATTTAAAAAAAAATGTGGTATACATGCACAATGGAATATTATGCAGTCATAAGGAAGGACAAACATATGGACTTCACAGCAACTTGGATAGATTTAGAGCCGATCATATTCAGTGATCTATCACAGAAACAAAGAACAGAGTGCCATATGTTTTCACTCATAGCGGACCTTGAACAATTATAATACTATAAGAAAGGGATTGACAGTAGTGGGAAACTGTCAGGGGAGGGGGGTGGGTTTGGCAGTTGAGAGAAACTGCTGGGGAAGGAGGGGCACACCTCATGAACAAGGGTACCTGCATAATCAACGTTTGTATACCTAACCCTGAATTGTACCCCACATGTTTATGAGTTTTAAAAAACAGTGATTTTTTATTACTGACTGCTTCTGAAACTTACAAAGCATTTACTTGGCTGAACTGTGATTATGTGTGTATATGTGTTGGGAGGGAGCTTAAGGTATAGTTGCTAAGGAATATTGATGATCTGAATGGAGCTGAATCTATCTTTTTTTCAGAGGAGAATGATTCAATTTTGTATTAGGCGTAGGCTAAATTTTTTCTTCTAGATTTTATCTAGATTTCCTTTCAAAATAGTTTTCTAGTTTCCTTTTAGAGGCAACTAGTCTAAGATAAAATTTATAATTTGATTAAAAGTGCCCAAATATAATGAAAAACTCATCTCAGTAAGTAAAATAATCAAATGACTCACTAAAAAAGTTAGATAAAATGAACAAACTTAATATATATATTAATGGAAAGGAATCTACAAACTTTTTCTTCAACTTTTTCTCTGTGAGACATATTTTCTCTGCTGCGACCACTGAACTCAGCTATTGCCAGTTGTAGAAAACATAGACACAAATGGTGTAGCAATGTTGCAGTAAACTGTATTTACAGAAACAGACAGCAAACTGGATGAATTTGGCTCACAAGCTTTAGTTAGCTAACTCCTGTTTCAGGTGCACAATTGATAACCTTATACACATTAAATGAATTCTCAGATTCATCATATTAAAAGTGTCATGTACAAAATCCCTGAGGTTTTACTTTGGAGAAAATGTTTTCTCTTCAGAAACTTGTACACCAAAGCTTAGAGTTATCACTGTCTTAAGACTTCCTTTTTGGACATAAATGCTTAACTAAGTCTGGGGAAATCTCTTTAGAAACATGACTCTCACAATTAGACAACATGGAGAAAGAAAAACACATCTGCGTAGGACACTGTAGACCAATAATCAATAGAATTGCTGGAAATTTTCTGTGAGGATAATAGCTTATAATTTAGTTCTGCTCTCTTCTCCTGTTTTCACATACATACTCCTCTGTATCCCATAATCGTATATATTAGACATACCATTGCTTAAAATCTCACAATAAATATATTTTTAGGATAATTTGGTTGTTATAATTATATGCTTTACCATGTTAAAAAATCTGTAGACTCTTTTATTCTACTTTTTTTCGTTATGAGAATCTGTAATATTTCTTTCTTTGCATCCTAACATAAAACCACAGGTACCAGGAGTTCAGTAAAAGCTTTCTCAATGTGATCAGGTAAGAATTGTTTTTGTGCTAAAAATGAGATCTCATTGACTAGAACATATTGAATAGGATAAAAAATAATCTTTCTCACTTCTGGACAAGAGAAAATATCCTAACATAATATACTTCTATCATTTGAAATTATATTATTGCGTCTTAAAAATATTTACCAATTTTCTACTATTGACACAAAGGTTGTTTCCAATTATTTACTATTTCAAATAATGTTATAATAAATATTTAGTAACAAATATTTGAGTGCTTAGGAAAATTTCCAGAAATATGTAACTAATATTTAAGTGTTTGCTTCATAACTTTAGATAAGTATGGGATATTTTTGTTTTTATTTTGCCATTTTGATGTGTAATAACGGTAATTCAATGTTGCTTTAACATATCTTATGCAAAGTTTATATTTCATGTTTATTTGCCTTTGGAATTTTCCTTTGAAGATTTGTTCTTTCAACCAATATTTGTCACTGTCCACTTTTGCTAGAGACATCAGAGGGTTGTGAGGGATACAAGATTGGTGTACTCTGGTAGCTTCGCTTATGGTGTATGTCTTTCATTCAGTTAATGAACCTTTCTTGAAGGTGTTCAAGGTACTGAGTATATAGCAACAAACTGCGTGGAAAAAATCTTTGGCCTAAGGATAAAGAAGAATAATATTAAACACATATATGTTAATGTATATTTTTAAAATGTTAATTCTATGAAGAAACAAAAGTAATATACCAGAGAATAATCAAAGACAATGAGGTGTAGAGAGGGAAGTCTGCTTTACTTAAAGGGGCCTGATGAAATAGTACTGAATTTAATGGGAGGATCTTCTGGCTTGATGCAGAAACAAGCATAAAATATTGTGAGACAGATAGGAAAGGGTAAAATGCCCTAGAAGGTTGGGAAAACAACCAATGAGAAGAGAGTACAAAGAGCAAAATTGAGAGTGGAAGGAAATGAAGTCAGAAAGTTAGGAAGTGACTGGACCATTCAGGACCTTGTAGGCTAAGTAAGATGCTGGACTTAAGTGAAACAGGAAACTACTTAAGTCTAAATAAGAGAGTGATCAGAAGAAAACTAATGAGTTGTGAGAAAATATAGTAAAGTGAGTAGAAGCCTGATGAAGTAGCAGATCCAGTGGGCAAAATAAATATATAAAACGAAAGATACAAGATCATTCTAATGACAGATCACATACTTACAATATGCCTGTAGTGTGGTATAGAAGTGGAGTCCACCATATTTGTCAAGGAACTTTGATGAGACAGACATGAAGACATTGAAGTAAAAGATAATATCAGGCCCAGAAGGGAAGAAATGATGAGACAGGAGTGAATGATAACAATAGATGCTAGTCAAAGGCAGTGACAGAGCGTGCCACTCCTGATTAGTATAAGGGTTCATTGCATGTTGATTAACATGTGAGAGTGATCAGTTGGGAATATAATGTATGATCTGGAGTAAGTCCGCCTTACCTGCCATTTTTGTGGCAAGAAGGGATGGTGTGTTCTATGATGAGACTGAAAAATGAAGAGAAAAAATTTTCCTAGGACAGATGTAACTGAGGCACTTTTTGAGGACTTGGGTTGGATGAGAATAGAGGAAGAGATTCAAGGGATTTAATAATGAGTTTATGAGTATGGGATGCAATCATCTTTCATCAGGATTTCAAACAAAAATATATCACTTTCAAATAATACATAAAAATAATAGGCACCTCATGGTGATCCCAGGACTCTCATTTCATGATGGAAACAGCCACAGTCCTTGGCACCAAAAGGATTCAGGCTTTTCTTGATTTATTATTAATTTACTGAAAACCACTGAAGCATTTGCCAGACACTGCTGAGTGCTAGAGTTATAAAACAAAGAAGAAATAATCCATTACCTGAAGAGGATTACTGTCTAGTAGGAAGAAGCAGACTATATATATATAAAGGTGTCTCTAGGTCAATGTTAACTAATTGTGTGTTAATGCATATAGTATTAATCACACTTTTTAGCACTAAGATTATAGTTCTCATTTTTAATATTTCAAGAACCCCATACTAATATGATTTTCATTAACCAGTGCAGAATTCTATGCTGGATTCTGGACTGGTTAATATAATGAAGTATGTATTTATGAAAGGTCTTAAGTAAAGGACTTTCGTATAATAAGAATTCCTCCAAGACAAATCTTGAATATGCCTGTATAAAGCTTCAGCTTCTTCTGCCTATTCCTACTCCATGAAATGCAAATGTGGCATTGTGTTGTTTAAGGATGAATTAGTCCCTATTCAGAGCAAACTGAGTAAGGTTGTTTGCTTTAAATGTATGCTGGACGTGTCAGAAATAGTCAGGTTTTTTCATGCACTCATTTTATGACAGATCCAGGCCACAGACACGAAGCTTGGCAAATACCTTATAAATTATAGCTGTGCTGAAGCCTACAGCAATGGCTCTTCACTCAGGCCCACCTTCCAAATATTCTTGCAAAATAAAAATGATGCAGTTACCTAAGACAGGAATGCACAAAGCAATTCCTTCAAAAACTAAGTTCCAAGCATCCAATAATAGTTATAAATTTTAAATAATGCTTTGTTTTCTTTCACAACAAACCTAAAACTGTCATTCTTAATAGAAAACCACATTATATTATGTAATGCTTTTCTTTAATGTTTAACAACTCTAGTTCTAGAACTCTAACACAGTTTTTATTGTATAAAAATCTTAACCGAAAGAGATGTGACACTAATGTCTGTTTCATACTGAGTAATGATTTGATAATCCTGAGGTTGTAATTGAAAATGCTCTGCATTATTTAATTCTACTTTGTAAGTGGCTAAGTAGGAAAGGACTATCATTATTTGGAACAACAATTTATTTCTCTACACTTAATAATTTTAATTTAGAATAACTTTTCTGTGTTAAGTGCATAGGCCAACCAAGAGACTCTTCTCAGATGTTTAATGACAGCAATAGGCCAATCCTTTGGGTCCCCTCCCACTGTGGGAGCTTTTCTGTCTTCTCAATAAATCCTGTTTTCTCACTTAAAAAAAAGCAATAATAATAATAATAACAGCAATAAGGACTCTAATATAAATCTAATTTTCAAACTAGAAAAAAAATCTTCAGTAAAGATATTTAGGTTTTACCTTAGACATAAGAACTTATGTGCTTAACTACTAGATTAGACTGCCCCCATAAATTAAAATTTATATACAATATTATAACTTTATTGAAAAAGTCTCTATAGTTTGTTTTTGCAAATTGCAAACAAAAATATAAAAGAATTTTTGTTAGCTATTTTGATTATCAACTTTTTCTTCACCTTTGTATAATTATTATAGACTTTTAGCTTACTTTCAAATATTGTGTATCCTTTCAAGAAAATGTATGCCAATACATGATTACTCTCAGTCTACTAAGAAAGATTAATTTCTTTTCTCTTTAACTACTGTTGAAGAATATCCTTCTGGACAAACCTGAAGATTTTGTAATCATCCAGTTCCAAACCTCCTTAGTAAAAAAGCATTTTTCATCAAAATAAGCAATCTCTGAAATCCGGTACTGAAAGCATAGCTCTTTAGTGTGTATTGTGTGGACAAACATGAAATAATATAAATAGTTCTAATTTTCCAGTATTGTCAAACAGCATCTTCCATTCTTTCACTCTTAGTTTCTGGATAATGACTGTCATATAAATGGTATCTTAATCAAGGGAACAATTTTAGTGGGTACTATAGTGTCTCATGAATA
Source organism: Carlito syrichta (assembly GCF_000164805.1). Classification (NCBI taxonomy): domain Eukaryota; kingdom Metazoa; phylum Chordata; class Mammalia; order Primates; family Tarsiidae; genus Carlito; species Carlito syrichta. Next base: position 353,179 of record NW_007068633.1, on the reverse strand, counting down.
ATCTCAGAGAGAGCAAATTATGTCTTTATTATGAAACACTTTATGCCAAAACAATAGTATATACTTGGTTCTGATCTGCTTTAAAATAAATTTTTAAAACTCCCCAAATAAATACAGCCACATAGCTTCATTTGTTTTTACTCAGCCACATAAATAAAGACAATATGGAAAAATAATTTAAAAAAAGAAAAACAAAGATCTTGTACGTCTGAGGTCATCATGGGGAAAGCATACTTTTGCTATTAACAACTAAACTGGACAAAACATATGAACCAACTATTCAGTCACTGGACAAAATACAGCTCAAAATACTAATCCTTGAGAAAAGAGAAGCACATGAAGAGATTATTATGATTACCCTGTCTTTCTTACTAAAATCACATTCTAGACCACAAGGCAAGCAAAGGAACTCCAAGCAGAACATGGTGTATCAATAAACATAAGAGATATAAAATCAATTGTAAGGAGACTGAAGCAGCTATTATGCAAGGCAGAGTAATGGAGAAGCAAGAAATATGCAGAGAAAAAATTCCAGAAATTTGCATAGGGGTTGGCTTGAGTCTGTGGATGGACTCTAATCGGTGCATACCCAAGATAAAGCTCATCAAGGCACAGCAAACAAGAATCTTGGAGCTGTAAACCGAACACTCCAAAGCTCTCAGAGGATGGAGAGATGCTTAAATTTCAAGCAGCCAGAGTGGAGAAATTTTACTGAGCATCCAGATATTCATTGAAAACTTCAGAGTCATGCTTCAATCATAAGGTAGTCTTAGGAGTTACAGCTATTCGATGTGTATCCTAACAAGGGCTAAAATCTTCCCAACAGCAAGTTGATCTACAAATAACTTAAAACACCCACAATCTTTCAAGAAAAATAACAAACTAAATGACTTAATATTTACATTAAATAATCTAATATTAGTAATATCCAAAATCTAATAAAATCATACTAGAATAAAAACAAGAAATATCAATATCCAGGAGAACAATAATCAACAGAAAACAGAACAAAAGTGACAAAATAGGTTGAAATAACAAAAAAAAACTTTTTTATTCTTTATTTTATTGTAAAGATGTGGGGTGCAAGTCAGGATTAGGCACATAAGCAGTAGTCTATGTGCAGATGAAGTTTGGGCCTCCAGCTGGTCCTCACTTTCCCTGGTTTAGGAGTAGGTACCCTTAGTGATGTTATGTGCTACCCCCTCCTCTGACACTGTCCTAATATTTCCAATCCATCTCTTGTATTGTGATAAATGTTCAGGACCCACTTATGAGTGAGAACACATTGTATTCAGTTCTTTGTTTCTGTGATAGAACACGAGTATGATGGACTCTAAATCCGTCCAAGTTGCTGCAAAAAGAACTTTTCAATAATAATTAAAAATATGACTATAATAAGAAGCAAAAGATATTGAAGAGAAACAAATTGAACTTTTAGAGATGAAAAATGTAATATCATAAAAAATTACTATATGTGTTTATTATCAGACAACACAGTACAGAAAAAAATTAAAAGTTACTTAAATTTATACATAAAGGAGACAAAAAAAAGTGAACAGAGACTTGGTGACATGTAGGACAATATCAAGCATCTAAAATGCATATCATTAGAGAGGAGGGAGGTAAAGAAATACTTGAGGAAATAATGGATTAAAAAAATTATATTTACAGTAACAAGAATTAAAATTCTACCAACTTCAGAAATAAAGAAAACCAGGAAAAATGAAATTCAAAAAACATTTCAAGAAAACAATCTTTCAAATTAGAATTCCATATCCAGTAAAAATATTCCCAAGAAATGAAAGTGAAATACAGAAATTTTCAGAAAAAAAGCTATAAGATGCTATAAAGGAAATCTTTCAGCTTAAGAGAAATAATTCCACAGAGAAAATCAAGTCTACACAAATAAAGAGTAATAAAACAGCATATATGTATGCTTTTATGTTTTAAAAAAGGCTTTTATTTCTTGTTTAAAATGTATTTAAAATATAAACTTTTTTACTTTGTACATTCAATGCAAAAGTTTATCTTTAAGTAGTAACTGGAAATAGACTGTTTAGTTTAGAATGGTTAAGCATTAAGTATCAGAAGAACCAAGCAAAATCTAACTTTATAGACTAAGGGATACTCGAATTGGGAAAAATTAAAGAAAAAAATTAAGACACAGGAAGTTGAAAAAGTCTTAAGCTGAAATTCAAGGCTCTGTAAAACACGGCCTCAAACTAACTTTCTAAAGCTAGTCCCTATTCTTTTCTGTTAGAAGATGCTAACAAGTATTTGATGCAGACGTTTTCTGTATTGTTTTTAATTATATTTTCTCAGTACTTCTCGATGTTGTCACTACTTTAACTGAAATTTTCACTAACTCAACACCCTTTAACTATTTATTTTTAGCTCCAGGTTACTCATTATTTGAACTCTTCCTCAAAAGTGACTTTCTCTATGGAGTTTTTCTTAATTCTTCTTGAGAAAAATAATAGTTCTCTGCTTTGAATCTCCATGACACATTGCTCCGTGACATATTGTGAGAAACTTTCAATACACAGCATTTCAGTTTATATTACTTATGTACTTAGGTCATATTCATTGATTAACTATAAGCAAATATTATACCTTATTTAATGTGGTATCATCTATATCATACAAGATAAAAGGAATTAATATTTACTGAGAACTTACTGTGTATATTTATGGCACTAATCATTTAAAATATTAATTTATCATAACCAAAAAAGTTATTATTATGCATGTTTTGTACATAATGAAATAAAATCTGTATACTCATCTAAGATTATGTCATTGCAACAGTTACAAGAATAACCGAGGATTCTATGACTCCAAACCATGTATTTGTCTCACTAAATATTGTAGATAATTGTTTAAAATAAATAAAAGCTAGAATGGCCATCATCGGTAACTCAAAAAATAACAGATGCTGGAGAGGATGTGACGAAAAGGGAACACTTCTACACTGTTGGTGGGAGTGTAAACTAGTACAGACTCTGTGGAAATCAGTGTGACGATTCCTAAAAGTTCTAAAAATTGACCTTCCAAGTGACCCCGTAGTCCCCCTACTGGAAATATACCCGGAAGAACTCAGGTCATTCTATAAAAAAGATACCTACACACATATGTTTATCGCAACATTGTTCACAATAGCAAGAACATGGAACCAACCATGCTACCCATCAAAAGAGGACTGGATTTTTTAAAATGTGGTACATATATACAAAGGAATATTACACAGCCATAAAGAAGAACAAAATCATGAACTTCACAGCAACATGGATGGAATTAGAGTTTATTATACTGAGTGATCTCTCACAGAAACAAAGAGCTGAGTATCACATGCTCTCACTCATAAGCGGACCTTGAACAACTACCGTATTACTGTAGGAAAGGGATTGACAGTAGCAGGAAACGACGGGGAGGGGGTTGGGGGGTGGGTAGGCGGGATTGACAGTAGTCGATATCTGCCTGGGGAAGGGGGCACACCTCATCAAAAAGGCTACCTGCACAATGAACGTTTGTATACCTAACCCTGAATTGTACCCCACAATTTCAAAATAAAAATGAAAAGAGAAAAAATAGTAGTAATAATTTTTAAAAAGAATTTATACAGATAAGTTGCCTAAGTAATAAGTATTTCAAAAATACAGAGATATATGGAGAGGGAAAAGGAGAGTGAGACAGAGAGATTGAGACAGAGAAGGAGAGAGGAAAAAAGGGAGGAATGGAGGGAGGGAGGGAGGAGGAAAAAGAAAGGAAGATGCTAATAAGTATTTGATGCATAAATTCTAAGTATTTTGGTTTAGAACATTTTATGTAGAACATCCATGGGAGTACAAAAGAGTAAATAAGAGTAATTTTCAGCACAATAAAGATAGATAGCTATCGTTAGAACAAAAGCAAAATTACCACTGAGAATGATTATCTTAAAGGGATAAAAATTGCTATGAACTTGGTTTTCTTAGAGTTAGAGGAAGTAACCTCAAGAAACTATATCTTAAATTGTTGTTGGCAACTCTATACGTAATCTTATAAATGCCTGAACAATAAAATATATTTATTTCAAACAGTTCAAGTTTCTATAATATATGATTCATTTGTATATCATTAAGGATATATCTCAGGAATTAAAATGATTATAATGAGACAGTTTTTATTTATATATTATTAATAAAGCACCTTAGCTATGCTCAACTATATCATGAGCATTGCTATGAAGCTTGATGAAATACTGGAGAGTCTTGCTCCGTAAGTTTGAGTTTGAGTTAAATAAGGCCACAGTTTCTACTTGATTGGGCAACAAGGTTTGTGGCAAGGGTTTCACAAACACACACACAGAAAATCTAATTACAAATATCTCTAAATCTTGTGACAGAACAATATACAAATATTGGAAGTTTCACTTTTTCATCAATATACATTCCAAAGTGGTTCATAATAACAATAATTAAAATTTAAAATAATGATGATCTCCAATAATAGAAAGCAATTATTGTAGTAATAATCTGTGGAAGATAACTTCAAGCAGCTAATAGCAAAGGCAAAATTATAGGGACTGAATACTGGCAGTAATCAAATGAACAGTTTCTCTACTAAAAATGCTTCTTTGACAGCAACCTGGTTAATTAATATTGTCAATTGAACATTAGCTCAGAGCCAACAAGGATATTATCTAAAATAAATAAGCAGAACATCTTTTGAGATAATTGAGAAAACTATTCTTAAGCACCACAGAAGACCCAGTGAGTAAATATCTGTGGTAATAAACCTTACACAGGTAAGTAAGTTAGAGATATCTATATCAATACTGATTGATACAGTTTCCTTCCCCTCACAAATACTACGTTATGTTTAGGTTCCAGGAAATCAGTTATTTTATTTTATTTACCACTATTTTCGTAGACTTGGCACATTGTAGATGTTAAATAATTATTTGTTGAATAAGTGAGCTAGCAAATGAAAAATTTCTGAGACTATCCTTTGCAATAAGAGGATTAATATTTACTCCTTTTCAATATATCACGTGCACTTACTCTTAGTATGCTCCTATCAAGCCTATGAGTTACAAGTACATTTTTCAAGGTAAAAGGGTATAAAAATTGCTAAGTTTCTAATAAGGTTCCTAGCAAATTATTATTATTATTATTATTATTATTATTATTATTTTGCTTCAGATTATTAGACAACATGTGGCCCAGGAGAACTGGAAAACTTAACATGAGGGTTAAAGTGTTCCTTTTGGTGTTTCATTGACACTACATAATAAGATTTTACAAGTTCCAGGAAAACAAATAAAAACAGTAATTCAGACTCTAGTCTATCTCTATAACCTCTAATTTCCGTTCTTACTTATGGCATAGCCATCTTGGGAGTTCTTGTTACAAAATTTTAATTTCTGATTCAACAGAACAATTCAAACAGCAAAGTCCTCAACCCATCCAAGAAGTAAGTGTCACAGAGGGCAGTGGAGAGTGTAGCATCATCTTTCAATTCATTCACACAATTTCGGGAAGGAGCACAGTCTGTCTGATACCATTAATCCCTCACTGCTAAAAGCCAGAGAGTTCTTATTATTAAACAGGATTTATCAGTCTCTAGTCACAGCCCTAGCATGCATGCTGAAGATTTCATGAGAGATAAGTTGTTAGTGCTGCCAACTCTTTAAATATAATAAATAGGTAAAACATGAATAATGTCGATGACTAGGGAATTAAAAATCGTTTTGAACAAAACATTAGAAAAGTTCTTAGAAAGGAATATCTGGTCTTAGCACAAAGAAAAATAACGAACCTAAATTAAGAGAAATGGGTAAAAACATTTCATTAATGAGGCTAAGTAATGGGCAGGCTACATAAAGTAATGATCACAGATATAAGAGGGGAGACTGGGGTAAAACACAAAACAGTCAACTGTTTCATTTGGTATCTTGTAACTAATTAGTTGTAGTATACAAGTGTAAAACTACCGTGAGAAACCTCAAAATTAATGTAATTAATTCTTTGGAACTTGGTTCTGGAATTTCAAAATTTTTCAGTATTTTGAGAAAGTTCAATTATGTGTAAAGAGCTGTAAGTGGTGTGGTAGGTCAAGATTGAATTAATATTAAAAATATGATTCCGTATATATTTTTTAAAACTCTGTTTTTTGTTTGTTTGTTGGAGAAGATTTGTTAGTTTTAAATCAACAGTCCAAGTCATGTGACATAAAATTACTGGGATAGACTCCAAATAGCATTCTAGTTTTTCTTTCCTGAATTAGAAATGTTGAAGATAAGTTATGTATTTAATTCTGCCTGCGTTTCTCTGTGAATAAGGAAATACCATAAAGAAACAGCTTCCTTGAAGCTAATGGAAAAGGACATTCAAAGAAAGAAACCCTGGCAGGGAGCAACTCAGCTTCCTCAGACCTAGGCAGGGAACAGTAAACAACCAAAAGTCAGTATCTATGGTTATAGGAAACACAGCCTATTACCAAAGATCCTAAGGAAGATATAGAACTTCCAGGTGACTTAACTCTTCTAGTGTAGAAAATGCAACCCTGCCTTCAGTCAAATAGTCTGTTTCTTTGCTTCATCCTTTAAACTATGTATTTGATACATACCATATTCACATTTTGAGACACAGTAAAGGCAGTCATACAGTCTGGATTTTCTGAGCCAGTGCCAGATTAAAATATTTTGTCCCAGTTGTTGATTTGTGTGCCCTAGAGTTAGATTCAGAAAATAATATCCACTTGCACCTGACATCACTGGGCATTGGAACTGGCAACCAATTCCTGATCAAAACCCCAAGTGCCCATACCATAAGAGATAAAAATTCCTATCTCAACTCGGGCAGGGGCAGGGAAAGGAAGAGAAGGTTTTCTTGTAATTTCTAAGTCCCACTCCAATTTAAATTTCTTAAACAAAAGAATTCAGGCTTTAAAATACCAAAGAGATTACAATAGCAAAGAGTCTAGCAGAAAAATGTACATTTCTTTTTTAGATAAAGAAAATTTAAAGATGATAGATTAAGTTTTGACACATCCCCGGAATTTCTGGAGTGAGACTGATGTAGCTATTCATCTAAATTACTAGAATGATCTTGTTTCTCCTCTTTAGCGCTGTTAGAAATGACCACAGGAATTGAGTAGACATAAGATAGATGCCTTTCTCTTGTCTCCTCCATAACTTTTTATACGATACACAACGTGTGTGTGTGTGTGTGTGTGTGTGTGTGTGTGTGTGTGTGTGTGTGTGTTTGTGTGTGTGTGTACACTTTTACAGTACCTCTCCCACTATATTGTGTGTGTCTCTAAAGTAGGGATGGGCCAGGCTCAGTGACTGAGCCTGTAATCCCAGCACTTTGGAAGGCCAAGATGAGTGAATTGCCTGAGCCCGCGGGTTCGAGACCAACCCAGGCAACTTGGCGAGACCTCATCTCTGTAATAAAATAAAAAATAGCCAGGCGTGGTAGCATGTGTTTGTAGTTCCGGCTACAAGGAAGGCTGAGGCAGAAGGATTGCTGGAGCCCAGAAGGTCGACGCTGGGGTGGCCGTGAGCGTATGTGCCACTGCACTCCAACCCGGGCGAAGGAATGAGACTCCAACTCAAAACAAACAAACAACAACAACAATAAAGTCGGGATGCATTTTTAAAATATTTTTGTTATAAGCCTGACATGGAATAGGCATACAATAGAGATGCATGTCTGTTGCATTTATGTGTATATATCTGAATAAATGAATAGTACACCCAAGACAAGAAAAGTAAATAAAACAACAGTTACATTGTTTTAGCTAACATGCACAAATACCTTGGTGAAGAAGATATAATCAAATGAAATAAAAGTTGAATTGAGCTCATTCATTTTTCTAGTTTGTATGCAATTAGCAAGGACATAGATTTGGGATGATTATCCAGCAATTTTTTTTTACCACTAATAGGGAAAGATCTTAAACGTGGACCTGAAGAAATAATGCAAAAACACTGTAATACAGAACTTATTTTCCAGCTCAGATATAGTTAGTTTTGGATTATTTAATTCAGTTTTATTATATAGTTTACAACTAGTTGTGGATTACTCGGCTTGCCTCCAAGCAACATACAAACTGCATGCTCCATTTGCCTTAATTCAATCAAACTTTTGCCTTCCTGTTTCTACCACACTCAATGCTGAAGAATTAAAGCTGATTCAGCTTTCTAAAGAGAGAAATTAACAGAAAAGCACTTCGAAAACATGGAGATTACTTGTCTGGGATCAGATCAAGCTATGGAAAGATCATATAGGGCAAGGATTGTCACTCTTGATAATTTCTGGAAGTGGATCATTCTGGGAGCTTTTTGCACCCAATATAACTAACTGTATTACTCATTTCTTATCTTAAAATCTACGAAATCTGCATTTCCTATACTAACTCATGGCCTTCCAGCAGGATATATCTGACAGACTTTTTTTAGGTATAATAAATATCAGTCCTGGTGGTATTTTAAAAGCTGAGTTATGTGTCAGCAGTATAATTTGGGATATTTCACACTCCAAAAATGCATAATTCTATAATTCTTGGAAATTGGAAGTTCTGGCAATGCTGGATAATTACACTTGGAGCTTGGTAGTAGCCACTTCCTTTAGGCAAAAGAGACATTTTTCAGTATACCACAAATCCTCATGATTCCTAAATGATCAAACACTTATCGTGCGATTACTCTTTTCAGGAGCACAGAAAGCAGCGGGAATTGCAGCAGTGGTATGCTGGAGCCAACTTGCACTAGCTCAAGAGAAATCGTGTGTCCATTTCATGCTAACAGTTTAAATTCAGTCATAATTGTAACATCTACACCACAAAAATCTGAAACTAATGTCAATCAGTTTGTCCATCCATCCTCACAGACTAGCAGTTAAGCATTTACCAGCGTTGTAAAAAATTGAGGCAAAATGTAGAGCACATATCCACATGAAGGAAATAGTTGAAATCCACAAAGCTACTTCAGTTATTTGTTACCTACCTTATAGAATAAGGTTACAATCCACAATAAAAATATATTGGGTCTATCATGAGTGACGTCTACTTGTTTTTTAAACACAATAGCAAATATTCCATCCATCCCAACCATGCTGAACTATTAATATTTGCCACTTCTAAGATGGGACTTTTTTTCTCTTAGTTTCTTTGTAATTATGTCCCTTTTTTTCTAGAGTAAACTTTTCATCTTTTTCGTCTGACCAATGCCTGCCTCTCTTCTAAGACTCAACTCAGATATTTTGTCTTCTTCTGAGTTATCTCTTTAACTGATGTAAAGAAATACTTCTGTCCCTGCCTCTGTGCTTCTTACCACAAGGCATATTCCTCTAATAATCATACAGAGTTTAGCAACTGCATGTTTTACTATTTCTGCCATCTATTGAACATTGTTCTACTTGGAAATATAGCTTTGCCTTTTATTTATTTATTTATTTATTTATTTATTTATTTATTTATTTATTTATTTATTTATTTATTTGTGGTATCCTTCCAGAATATCACATTGCATTAACCTAGTAGGTGTCCAATAGATTTCTTAATCTTTATTAAGTATTTAGCCAGAAGCATGAAGTTCTTTGTAGTTTGAGACATTTACTACTTGCTTGTTATAGCCATGAGTACTTTCTGTCTCTTGCTTCTCAAGCCGGAAACTTCAGAGGTAAAGTACAGTGAGAAGAAGAAAGCAGAGAAGAGAACCAGAATGGTTTACCAAGATCACAAGGATCTTAGTAACTGACTGAATTAGGACTCTTGGTCCAAGGCTGCTGCAACACATCCAATTATCTTTCCACTCCCAACTACTTCCCTTTAATTTTTAATGCTATCAATATTACTCCAACTTCCTACTACTAAAAGTTCTAGCACAGATATTATTTATCTACTTCTAATGGCACAGTGATTTAGTAACAATCCTGGATAGCTAGTTTCACTGTTTAACACCTTAAATCTCTCAATTACATTTTGAGTCCATTTCAACCTTTCCTGGAGCTCCTCAGAGACATTTCCTATCATCATCTTATCATTGAGATTTATTGGTATCATTTCATTTACCAACTGCCCTTTCCATTTTACTTTGGGGCCAATGTTCAATCTGGCATCTTTTCCAGCTGCAATCAATGTGCATAATGCCACAGCTCCTTGACTGCCTTAAAATCATTTTCCTGTTTACAAATAGGAAGACCATTTAAGGTTTCTAACTGCACATTTCAAGTGATGCTACTTAATTCATCTTTAGTTCTCAGTGTCTTGGTTTTATTTTTTTATTGATTTTTAAAAATAGACTTACTGATGTTGCAAACTAAGAAGTGATCCTAAAGAAAAGAAGATGAAAATCATGGACAGTGGAGTATAAACCAGATACCTTTTTACTATAGGTATAAAATGAATGTATGGAAGAAAAACTTAAATGTGTTGGCCTTGAGTAGTTAGATAACCTTTGGTAGGTGGCAAAGTTGCTTACTATAATTGTTGTTGATTTTCTATGTTTTTAACATTTCTTAACTAAAAAAAAAATTGCCAGTACTTATAAATGTTTTTATATGATCTTTGAGAGAAAAAATAATGTTTTAAGATGAATGTCTTCAAAATAGGAGACAGTCATATGAATTCTTTTGCACTAAATTAATAAAAATTGCCCTAAATAAAATAGACATAATAAATGTTATTTGTCTGACGTCTTCACCAACTTCTCAAATGCCTTTAAATATTTAATATAAAGCAAAATGTACAATCTATCTTTATTAGAAATATTTTCTCTAATTTTTTTCCATGTGATTGCTTCTACTATTGTAATTTTAGTTTAACATTTACTTAGTACCATTGATCAAGCCCAAACAACAAAACAGAGTTTTTCTAATTGTCCATTGAATTTTGGCTCTTCGCTGATTATTCCAGCTTCTCCAGCATCTGAGACAAATAAAGAACACCCAAGAACTTTAATTGTAGTTGATAAATGTTGGAAATGGGCTAACTTTTAAAAGAACTTTTTCACAAAAAAATTATGAACAATTATCTCAGAAAAATAAGTAACTCAGAAAAAGCTTCCAGAACCGTTTATTTTGCTACCTTGTTATAAACTGTTATTTATTATTTCAGATAATTTAATCAGCAGCCTCTACATATATTTGTACTATTCTACTTGAATACATTAAAAAAATGTTTAACACTATTTGTGCCACAGATGAGGAAGGAGAGATGAGGAAATAGTTTCTCAATGTGACAGTTATAAGTGACTAAGACACAGAGAGATGAATCACTTGGTCATCATATTGATCTGAATTCTGGGAGGACATAGATCATACATTTGAAGGAGAAAGGCAACACATTTCTGCAAATGGATAGTATTTAAAGTCTCTAAAATGATCCTTGAAACCTTTGAAATAAATAGGGCAAGAAAGAGGTTGCTTTGCCCTAAGCCAATTTCACCTCCAAACTTGGAAGACTCCCAGACTTTTGAGATTTGACTATTCTTTTAGATCAGAGAGTTTTTAAGGGGCTAGTCAATGGAGTATTCACTGGATGTAGAATCAGAGGATTTAGGTTTGGAAACAAGCCTTGTTTCTTACTGACTTGCACTTTGAATAAGTTACTTAACCTCTCTAAGTATTAATTGTCATATTATATCATCTAGGAATGACCTGTGTATATGAGTGTAAACCAAGAGTGTTTTATAAGCAGTTAATTGCACTACTACCCTACTCAAAAGATAGCTGTTAGGGGATATTCATTCATTTGTTCATTCAACCCATGCTGCAATGCTTCAAGTATCATACAAAGGTAAAGGATATTGAGATATGTAAAACACAATCCCCTAATCTCATGATTTGCATAGTTTATAAAGGACTGTAGACTTAGCTCATTGTGGTCCAAAGATATGTTTTGTCTACTAGAATAGTTTATTTAAAGTTTTAATTGAAAGACCTTTTCAGGACTCCTGGGTAGATGGCGGCAGAACAAGTTGGACTAAGCGAGTCCCAATGTGAGTGAGTTAGAGTATGGGAAGTTTTGCATACATGTTGGTGAGTAAGTAGGCATGTGAGTGACTGAGAAGGAACTCTAGAGCAAGTGCCCGGGGCTCCCCTGGTTAAGTGACTGGTGCTACAACTGCTCTGCTTGGTCCCTACACTTTCTGGGTCACAGAGTGCCATTTTTTAAAAATCAGCAAAGAGCCTCCCAGGAATCACCTGCAGAACCTGGCCAGACTCTAGCAGCAAGGGCTGCAAAGGTAGCATGGTGAAAAAGCCCAGAGACAGAGCCCCACCGAAAAAGGCGAAAGAGGCATCCTGCCACCATCTTGAAAACTGGTCAGGAAAATCCTCTGGTTTGCTCACCACAGAGCAACAGACCCGACCCAATCCTGTGACTGGTGGATTAACTACTCAGGGGGTTGATCATGACCCAGAGGGAATATCCTGAAAGCACAAATTCCAGAGGGATGAGTGCTGAGTCTCAGGCACCCCACCCCTTAAACCCTGATTCAGCCATGAGACAAAGGATGTGGCAAAAAAAGGACAAGGAAGACCGCCAAACAGATCAGTGATGAGTCCGGGGCTGACCCAACCCCTTCTTCTCTAGCAATCCTCTGAATATCAGACTTACATGGCTGTGGCACAACTGAGAGGGCACGAACCCAGGCAGAGCCTGAGCATCAGTCACAGTAGAAGGACACCACTCCAGGATAAGCCTGGCTGGGGCACCCCTGCCAGTATCTGGGGAAGAGACAGTCCCATGCCTCCCCACTGGAGTGGATCCCTATGACTATACTAAAGTAGGAGGGGAGGACTGAAGCCTCACCTACAGTTGTCCTCTCCCCTTTCCCTGGTCCAGACACTGGGAAGACTGTGAATGAGGCCAAAGCTCTGCAGAAGAAAGCAGAGGGGCAGCTGAGAGGAACAACTACAGAACTTGCCACAAGAAGGCAGGTATTTTTTGTTTGTTTGTTAATTTTTTAATATTTTCCCCTTGTGCATGAATATGTATGTAACAGTTCAATTTGCATTCCACTCCACTCCTTTTTTTTTCTTTTTCTTTCTTCTTTTATTTTTTGTATTCTGTTTATGTGTGTATGTGAAGGATTGAGTGTTCATCTTTTGGGTTTCTTTTGTTTGTTTTTTGCTTTTTTTTAAATCTTCTTTTTTGTTGTTCAATGTGTGTGTGAATACATGTGTGAAAGCTCAATTTGAATTCATTTTTTTCTTGGTCTTCTTTCATTTTTGGTTGGATGTGTGTGAGTGTCTTTGGTTTTCCTGTTTTTTGTTGTTGCTGCTGTTGTTTGTTTTGTTTTGCTATGTTGTTATTCCGGTTTATTTTGGTGTGTGTGTGTGTGTGTGTGTGTGTGTGTGTGTGTGTGTGTTTAACAATTTTTTCTTTAGTTTCTGCTCTTGTTTTTCTGTCTTTTATTTGTATTTTATTTTTTTAATCTTTGTTCATCTTATTTCATTCTACTTTTTTCTGTTCTCCTCATTGCTGATACTGCATCATGAACTCAAGGAGTACACACATTTGCCCATTGCATCATCATATAGAGTGATGGTGGGGATTAGGTCTCAAGGGACCCATATCACAATCAGTGAACATTGTGTGATTTGCAAGTAATTCCTGAATCCTAGCTCCCCATCTTCTACCTTACTCAACTCTCAAAACTACAAGAGATAGCAAAGCTTCTCACCCACAGCTATTTCAAAATAGAACAAGTTCAGAGCCCTGATTAGGGAACAGTTGAGGACTGAGCAAACTTCAGAAGTGAAAACCTTTCTTGCTGCCACTGAATAATGGAACCAAAGACAAAAGAAAAAGATCTGTCACAAATGAGGATCAACAGAGGAGCACAGTATTTCCCAGTGTTACAAAGAGAAAATGCATGAAAAATCAGACCTCAGAGCCCAAACAACAGAACTTAACAACAACTGACCCCAGAATAAAACAGGGATCAGGAAATGGAAGAAAAAAGTGAATAAGACTCAAGAAAGACAAGATGCAGTACTGAAACAACCTGTAACAGAGATCTGGGCAATACAAAATTTCATCCAGGAAATTACAGAATGACAAGCATGGAAAGAAGAATTAATTGAGCAGAAGAAAGAATCTCAGAACTGTAAGATCAAAACATGGAATTAATCCAACTTATAAAAAACATACAAAGAAAATTCAGAAAGAAAGAACAAAGTCTCCAACAAATGTGCAATTATATCAAGAGGACAAGCCTACACTTGATTGGTATACCAGAAAAAGAAAGGGAAATGGAGAACACCTTAGAGCAAGTATTCCAGCATGTTATTCAAGAAAACTTTCCCTATCTTGCAAGAGATGTGACCATTCAAACACAACAGATATAGAGAACCTCCACAAGACATCAAATGAGAAGACCAACCCCTAGAAAAATAGCAATTTGCATACACATAGTAGGTACAAAAGAAAAATCCTAGAAGCAACAAGAGAGAAAGTCAGACTATATACCAGGGAAAACAAATTAGAATAGTAACAGATCTATCAGCAGAAACACTACTGATGGACTTAATAAATACCTACAAGCTATGAGGGACTGGAGTCCAATATTCAATGTCCTCAAAGATAAACAATTTCAACCAATAATTTCCTACCCAGCAAAGCTCAACTTTATCAGTGATAGAGAATTAAAATCCTTTCCAGACATCCAATCCCTAAGAGATTATATAGCTTCCAGACCAGCTCTACAGGAGATCCTTAAAAAGATATTAAGCACAGAAAAAAGAAAAAAAAAAAAAAAAAGAACAACCACACACTTCCCAAGGGAACAGCAACACAGAATCAACAGAGAATACATTGTGACTGCAAAAATGAAAACACATATATATCAACACAGAAGCTAAAAGAAAACAGATAAAAAACTTTATAAGAAACTCGTGATGGGGATAAACAATCATATTTCAATAATCAGTCTGAGCATAAATGGACTAAATGAACCACTGAAAAGACACAGAATGGCCAGTTGGATGAAAAACATGACCTGATAATTTGATGCACCAAGGAAACTCATCTCACCACAAGGGTTGCACACAGACTCAAAGTTAGGAGATGAAAAATGAGTTCCCCAGTGAGTGAATCACAAAAGAAGTTAAGAGTTGATATCTTAAAATCAGACAAAACAATCTTTAAGCTATCACATATTTTTAAAGATATGGAAGGACACTACATAATAATAAAAGTTTCACTCCATCAGCAAGAAATATTCATCCCAAATATTTGCACCCAACACAGGAGCACCAGTGTTTATAAAGCACTACCTCGTAACCTTAAAAAAAGTACTGACTCTAATACTATAATAGCTGGGAACTTAAGTACCCCTTTAATAAAATTAGAGATCATTGAGGCAAAAAAAAAAAAACAGAGAAATTCAGAACCTCAATTAGATGGTTGGTCAAATGGACTTAATAAATACTTACAGAATCCTCCACCCAACAACCATAGAATATATACATTCTACTCATTACCACGTGGAACATTCTCCAAGATCAATCAAGCCTTAGCCATAAATCAAGAATAAACAACTTTTATAAGACGGAAATCCTGCCATACACCTTCTCAGACCACAGTGGAGTAAAAATAAATATCAACACCAACAAAATTCCCCCAAAACCACAAAGATATGGATGATAAACAGTACAATGTTGAATGAATACTGGGTCAGCACAGAAATCAAAGCAGAAATAAAAAGATTTCTGGAAACAATTTTAAATGAAGAAATATTGTACCAAAACCTCTGGGCTACCATGAAAACAGTTCTAGGAGGGGAATTTATATCTCTCTAAACACACATCAAGAAAATGGAAAGATCACAAGTTAACAGCCTAACAAATAACCTAAGGGTGCTAGAAAGACAAGACCCATTAAGCTACCAACAACATTCTTCTCAGACCTGGGAAAGACAATACAGAAATTCATATGGAAACATAAATGACCATGAATAGCCAAAACAATCCTTAGCAAAAGAAACAAAACAGGACATATCACACTTCCAGACTTCAAAGTTTACTATAAGGCTACGATAATCAAAGCAACCTAGTATTGGGACAAGAACAGGCATATAGACCAATGGAACAGGATAGAGATTCCAGAAGCAAAGCCTCAATTCCTTAACCAACTCTTCTTTGACAAAGCCTCCAACAACAATCACTGGGAAGAGGAGAACCTATTCAGTAAATGGTGCTGGGAAAACTGACTGATCACATGCAGAGGATTGAAACAGGACCCCTATCTATGATCATACACAGAAATTAACTCTAAATGGATCAAAGACCTGAATGTAAAACCTCAAACTATAAGAATCTTAGAAAATGCAGGAGACACCCTTATGAAAATTGGAATTGGTAATCAATTTCTATACAGAACCCCAAAGGCCAATACCTTAAGAAATAAAATAGACAAGTGGGACCTTATCAAATTAGTGAGCTTCTGCAAAGCAAAAGAAACCATCAAGAGAGCAGGAAGACAGCCCACAGAATGGGAAAATATATTGCCAACTGTTTATCCAACTAAGGCCTAACATCTAGGATCTACAAGGAACTCAGACACACCAAAAGGAAAAAACAAACAGCCCCTTTAAAAAGTGGGCAAAAGACATGAATAGACACTTTTCAAAGGGAGATATACGGGCAGCCAACAGAAACATGAAAAAGTGCTCAGAGTCCCTCATCAATAGAGAAATGCAAATCAAAACCACATTCAGATACCACCTAACCCTGGTAAGAATGTCCATCATTAATAAAACAAACGACACCAGATGCTGGCGAGGATGTGGAGAAAAGGAATGCTTCTACACTGCTGGTGGGAATGCAAGCAAGTACAATCTCTTTGGAATACGGTGTGGTGATTTCTGAAAGTACTAGAAATTGACCTTCCATATGACCCAGCAATTTCTCTATGGGGAATATACCAGGAGGAACTCAAATCATTCTAAAAAAATGATTCCTGCACACCTATGTTTGTTGCAGCTCTACTCACAATAGTAAAAACATGGAATCAACTGTGTTGTCCATTGAAGCTAAACTGGATAAAAAAATGTGGTACATATACATGATGAAATATTATGCAGCCATAAAGAAGGACAAATATATGAACTTCGCAGCAATTTGGATGTATTTGGAGTCGATCATACTTAGTGATTTATCACAGAAACAAAGAACAGAGTTCAGTATGTTCTCACTCATAAATGGACCTTGAACAATTATAATGCTATAAGAAAGAGATTGGCAGTAGTGGGAAACTGTCGGAAGGGGAGGGTAGGATTGGCAGTTGAGGGAAACTGCTAGGGGAGGGAGGGGCATACCTCATCAACAAGGGTACCTGCATGATCAACATTTATATACCTAACCCTGAAATGTACCCCATATCTTTACAATAAAATTTTTTTTAAAAAGAAAATATTCCAGGCAAGTGAGAAAAACGTAATTCTCCCCAAACCATTTTACAAAGCTAATGTCACACTGATACCCAAACTGGGTAAAGATCTAACCAAAAAAAAAAAAAAAAGTACAGGCCAATATCCCGAATAAGCACATATGAAAAAATTCTCAGCAAGATTCTAGCAAATCGGATCCGACAACACATCTCAAAATCATCTACCATGACCAAGTAGTCTTCATCTCCTGATGCAGGGCTGGCTCAACATCGGAAAGACCATAAATGTAATTAAATACATCAAAAGATGTAAAAACAACAGCCACATGATTATGTAATTAGATGCTAAAATAGTTTTTGATAAAATCCAGCATCCCTTCTTGATAAAAAACCCTCAAATGCCTAAGCATAAAAGGAACATACCTCAAAATAGTAAGCACCATCTACAATAAACTTATAGACAGCATATTGCTAAATGGACAGAAACTGGAAACAGTTTCCCTGAAAACCAAAACAAGACAAGGCACCCACTCTCACTCCTCTTGTTCAAGACTATGTTGGAAGTCCTAACTAGAGCAATTATACAATAGAAGAAAATCAGGGGTATCCAAATAGGAAAAGAGGAAGGTAAGTTATCCCTCTTTATTGATGATATGATCCTATACCTTCAAAACCCAAGAGAATGTGTCAAAAACCTGCTTTCCCTGATAAAGGACTTTGAAAAGTCTCAGGGTACAAAATAACCGTGCAAAAGACAGTTGCATTCTTATACACCAACGAAATAAAAAGCACAATCTCATTCACAATAGCCACACAAATAATGAAATACCTCAGCATCTTCCTAACCAGAGAAGTGAAAGACCTTTACGATGAAAACTACAAAACACTGCTCAAAGAAATCCAAGAAGGCACAAGTGGAAAAATATTCTATGCTCACGGATTGGAAGAATCAACATAATTAAGATGTCTATCCTCCAAGACAGTGTACAGATTCAACGCAATACCCATTAAATCACCAACATCATTCTTCTCAGACCTGGAAATTTATATGGAAACATAAACAACCACTAATAGCCAAAACACTCCTCAGCAAAAGAAATGAAGTGGGAAGTGTCACACTTCCAGACTTTAAACTTTACTATAGGCTACAATAATCAAAACAGCCTGGTATTGGTACAATAGGCTTATGGACCAAGAGAACAGGATAGAGATTCTGGAAGTAAAACCTCCAGTTCTCAAACAGCTAATCTTTGACAAAACCTCCACCAACAACCACCGGGGAGAGAAGAACCTATTTGGTAAATGGTGCTGGGAAAGCTGGCTGACCACACGCAGAAGATTGAAACAGGATGCCTACCTATCACAATTCACAAAAATCAATTCTAAATGGATCAAAGACTTAAAACATAAAACCTCCAACTGTAAGAACCTTAGTGATTTCATGTCAGCATATCTTTTTAAAACACGTTTTCTTGTTTTTTTGTTGTTTTTTGAAAGCAGAAGGTGAGTCTTAAATTCTCTTGTTTCCAAACCTTCTCCCAGTGAAATCTTGGTCAAATAAATTCACAAATAACCAGTGAAGAATGATACAAATCAATATGTGATCTCCAATAGGCTTAATTACCTTTATGGTATAGCTATATACAATTAAAAGATCATCATATATATAATAAAAACTGTCCTTAATTCTTAGAATAAAACTAAGCCTAACTTGCCTATTTTCTTTATCCTTAAACAGATACACACACAAACAACCAAAAAAAAAACCAAAAATCCAAGCTTCAAATTCATTTTCTAGCAATTAATTCAGTGACTTACAATACCAATTAGAATAAAATTTTCTGTAGTGCTACATTGTGCATTTGTTTATCATCTGCTGTACTTAATAACCTCTTGATTTTATGTATAAACTAATTTTTCTGTCTCTACTTTATACAGTCATGCTTTACATTTTTCTGCAAATAAAGTCTATTGTGATAAACTGTATGAAAACCTAGCGACTATTACCTTAATAATTTCAAAAAATACCTATCCATGTAGTTTGCTGCTCTCTGAATCTCCATGTTTTCCTAGGAGACTATAGTCCATTACTCTGATGCACAAGATTTTAGGACTCATTTGACCATACTTAGGCAGATAAGTTTTCTTTTGTGGTTTTATACTGTGGAAGAGTGACCTTTTTATGTCCACATTTATTTTTCTTTCATTTTCTTTAATGGCCCACTGCAGCCTGGCCATTCTCAAAATGACTTCCAAGCAGAAAAATCTAGGATTTCGGGTATATTTTTATAACCTTCCCCAAGAGGCAAAGATTGCGATTGAAAGAGAATGGCACTTCAAATCAGAAGATCAAAAAATAATCAGAAGTAATTATTCAGATTTGTCAATTAATCAATTTATGACTTTATTTGAGTCTAGTAAATATTTTGAACTTCATTTTGTTATCTACATAATAAGGTAATAACAGTAATGCTGCCACACTCTACAGGTGATTGGGAGATTAATTAAAATATTTTAAGTTAAAAGGTTTACAAATTTTTAGCATTGAAAAAAACATAGGTAGTATCACTGCTATGCATAAAGAAAATGACTAGTGTCATATTTAGCAGTATCTGTTATGGACATGCAGAGGAAGAGCCACATAGAATAAGGGTAGAGTGTACTGACTGACCTGTAAGATTATGCATATTCAAGATGGACTTATGAATACATAGAAATAGCAAGATTTGTGTGTTTGAATGGTGAACATGTAATAACAAATTAAGTTTAAAAATAAATTTAAAGCCAGAAAATTTCACATGGAGAAAGCAACAGATGGGATGTGAACAATAAGTGAAATGATGGTGATTGTTATAATTCAAACCTAAATGTTCAATCAGTGTCCACAATTGAGGAAGTCTTTTTTAACAGAAATGGAATAGATAATCAACTAAGAGCTGTGCAACTGGAGCCGTCAAGGCAAGCAGAAGGGTGACTGGCATTCATGGGAGCTTAAGCAAAAATTCAGTCTAGTCATGGTAATATCAGAGTTGACTGAAAAAGGAGTCAATTATTAGAATAATGGAGTAAGCAATGAGAAATGAAATAGAAAAGCAGTATTCTTTATTTTTTAATATATGGCAGTGGTTAAAAACAGTGAGGACTAGCCGGGCTAGGTGGCTCAGCCTGTAATCCCATGGCTTGGGAGGCTGAGGTGAGTGGATTGCCTGAGCCTGTGGGTTCAAGACCCGCCTGGATAACTTGGTGAGACCTTATCTCTACAATAAATCAAAAAATTAGCCAGATGTGGTAGCGCACGCCTGTAGTTCCAGCTACTTGGAAGGCTGAGGCCGAAGGATCGCCAGAGCCCAGCGGCTCGAGGCTGAGGTGGCCAGAAGCGTCCACTGCACTCCAGTCTGGGCGACAGAGTGAGACTCCAACTCAAAAAAAAAACAAAACAGTGAGGACTAAAAGATAAATAATATAACCAAAATCCCTTGTTGAACAACCCCCAAGGGAGATATAACATCTGGTGATATAGCAATATCCAAACACATCTTCTTACTCATTAACTGCAATCTCAAAATTCAGGCTGGTAACTTCAAATTTCTAGATTAGATTTTTTTAAATGATCTGAATAGATTCAGCT
Organism: Carlito syrichta; assembly: GCF_000164805.1. Classification (NCBI taxonomy): domain Eukaryota; kingdom Metazoa; phylum Chordata; class Mammalia; order Primates; family Tarsiidae; genus Carlito; species Carlito syrichta. The sequence continues at coordinate 332,169 of NW_007068633.1, read as the reverse complement.
ACTAGTATTAGTAATAAAGGAGTTTTATTAAACTCCATTGTATATCTTGTCATTAGTGAGCTTACTGTGTATTAAGGGGGAAATTAAGCATACAATGCTATAAAATTAAAACTACTTTAAGTGCTAGGTCAAAAAGCTGATGACACCATTAAGTTTCTAAATTGGGCATTTACTTTTTTGTGTATGTCAGGGAGATCACCCTGAGAAAGTAATAACTGAATTGAAATAAAAGGAAGAAAGTTAGAAGTTAAGTGGTTGGGAAGATAAAATAGGGAGGAAGCATTCAGGCAGAAGAATGAAATATAATGAAGTACAGCTTTGTTGAAAGGTCAGTAGGACTAGAGCACTGAACGCAGCAGGAAGAATGGAGAAAAATGCAACTTCAAGGTAATAGGTACTATCAAATATCTTGGACCTGGTATGTTGGTAGGTTTGGAGGCAAGAGATGATATATCTAAACTTGTATTTCATAAAAATAATGTGGTTGTATGAAGAAGAGAATTAATGGTCAATACTGAATATGAGGAGATTGACTGGACACTATTACACTAAACAGGAGACAGTACAGTATGAATTAAGGCAATGGTGGTGGAGATGGAGGGATGACAGACTTGAGAAACATTTAGGAGATAAAATCAGTTTACGGTACTGAACTCCATGATGGAGGAAAAGAAAAGGCAATGTCACAAATAATTCCAAAATTTCTGTCTTGAATGTTGATGCTATAAACACTGGAAAGACTCAGTTGGGGGCAGGGGATGAGTTTTGAAATGTTGACTTGCAAGTACCTTTCAGACATCCAAATAGGAAATATTGGAACCCTAGTTGGGATGAAGTTCTCGACTCTAGAAACTTCAGGACTGTAAGTATAGTTTTTTAAGTTATTTATATAACTGCAGTGAAATCATTGAGCATTCGGACCTATTTTAATGTGATAATCACTTTACTACATTGTGAGAATTTTCTCAATAGCACTTGGCTGATCAAGTGCATTCACTGAAAGAGCAAAGAGTTGGACTTATTCACAGCTGAGGTTTTGCTGAATGGATGCGACCAAATAGCAAAAGGGACTAGGTAACTGAAAGTATCATCAAGATTGTATTGACATATGAACAGTAGATGCTAGCTGAATACAGAGATATTTGAAGACAGGGAAGAAGAAAAGACAGACTGTAGACTTAAGATACCACTGAGGTTATATTAAAAAGTAGTTAAAATGGGAGACGTTTGAGATCAGAATGTAATGTAATTTAATTTCTGGTTGAAGATGGCTTAGTTACAGGTAGCAGCAAGGTACATCAACAGAATGATTGAGGTAGCAGAGTGGAAAAGAAACTCACTGGCAGAGAGGTCAAGAAGCTAAGGAGCTTATATATTGCACAGACTATACCCACAAAGCAAAGATGAAGAGGATGAAAAGATGCAGAAATAAAGACACAACAGCTCACATGCTTAACAATATTGAAGAATCAATAGCATATGTTGTTCCAAAAGCTTTAAAGAGACTATCACCAAAAGCTTTAAAGAGACTATTACCAAAAAGTCCTTTGGGTTATCTCAGCTTTAGATTGAAGCATCAAATATTTGTACATCAGAACCTAGTGTTTTGAATATTTCAAATTCCAGCTGACACTACTCTCATTTCTTCCAGTACTCCTCCCACACACACACACACACCAGAAGACATAGCACAGAAAAGTAACTATTTTGACAGTTTTGATCATTACGAAGAAATGAAGGTCATCACAAGATACTTCCTAGTAGGTTCTTGAACAGAGAAAGGAAATGCAATTAAGATGTTGACTAATTTAATGTTGTATACTCTCCAGAGCATATCTACTTTTACTGCTGTTGCTATTTCCAGAGCCTATTTTCCAGCCAGTGATTTTTTCGAGAGTTGTGATATTCACTTGAAACCTTAATCATTCTCAGAGACCCAACTTTAAAATGGAAGCTAGGGCTTTTCCTTTGAAAGAACTAGAGATGCTGTATTTCAAGAATTATGGAGGGCAAGGTAAGGGAAATGTTTTAGAATAACATAATAGATTTTCGTTCTGAAACACTAATTACCCAGACTTTCCCTGTGAAAACTTCAATACTGAATTTTCAGGTCCAAGGTTAAAATGCTAGTTAGACACACAGTAGGACCTAGGCAAGAATCTCTTATACCGACTATGTAATTATAACATGAACTATTAGCGGCATTGAAAACAATATAACTACAAATTAAGTGGGGAGCAAGATTTTTATACCTGCCAGGGGAGAGGAGATGGAATTGGCATTTGAGGGAAACTGCTAGGGGAGGGAGGGACATACCTCCTCCACAAGGGTACCTGCATAATCAACGTTTGTACACCTAACCCTGAATTGTAACCTACATCTTTGTAATTTTAAAAAAGACAGATAATAAATACTGCAAATAACCCTAAAAAAGATTTTTATACCTAAAACTCGAATTTTAAGAGGTCTATTAATTAATGTTCAATTTGAAGTAGATGTTATTTCAATATATTTGCTTGTCAATTTCTTTTTTTAACCTAACACTATATATACGCATTTATTTTTGTCCCTGGCTTTAAAGCACAATCCCCATTCACTCTCTAATTGTTTGCATGCTCAGCTTTGTCTCTATTGGTCTCCTGGCTCTATCATTGTCCCTGTGCAATCTAACTCATAATATTCTCCAAAATGCCTCCTCAATTTTGAAAATACTTTTCTTTTCCAGAGTGAAGTAAGATACAGTGATTCTAAGTTGTGGTAGGCAGAATAATGTTCCTGCCCTCATAGATGTCTATGGAATAATCTCTGAATGCTACTCATATGTTATGTTACATGGCAAAGGAGAAATAAGTTAGCAAGTAGAATCAATTTTCTAATCAGCTGACCTCAAATTAGAAAGTTCATTCTAGATTGCCCAAGTGGATCCAGTGTAATTTCAAGGGTCCATAAAAGTGGGAGAAGGAGGCAGGAAAGAGTTCAGGGTAAGAGACATGAGATTCTACACTGCTTGACTTGAGGGTGAAGGAAGGGGCTTTGCAGGTGGCCTCTAGAAGCTAGAAAAGACAAGAAAATAGATACTCCAGACCCCCTAGAAGAAATGTATCACTCTGATACTTTGATTTTAGCCCACAAGACCCACTTTGACTTCTGACCTCCAGAACAATGATAAAATAAATATGTGGGTTTTTTTAAGTCAGTTAGTTTGCAAAAATGTATCACAGCAACAATAGAAAACTATTATACAGATTTTACTTTTATTTCTAACAGCAATTTTCTGTCACAGGATTTTATCTTCATCAACAGCTTGTCCCAATTCTCTGTTCACATCTGTGGCCAGCATTGTTTGCAAATCCACTCCTGTTAGTGCATTGTACAGTAGTTAGGGTTTTCCATTACTCCGTGGCAATATCATAATTACAAAGAAATAAAAAGTGCTCCTGTGAAGAAAACACTAGACAAACTTGCGTTAGAAATGATGCAGGCTTCATAAGCATCACTTCCCTCAACTTCTGCCCATGTCATTCACCAGGCTACATTGTTCGATAAGAATATTTTACCCTATTTCCAGATTCTGTTTTCTCATTGCTTATCAGATCCATTTGGATTCAAATTTATTTGATTATATCCATATTAGTCCCCCTCAGTCTGTTTCTAAAATATATCCTAAGACTATAGCACACCTTACCTTTGTTGTTGCTTATTAAAACAGTTTATGAATTTTCTCTTCTTCCAAGATATTTCACAATAAATCAGAAAAACCATGTTGATCTTCTAATCTGTCTAAATGAATAACAACCTTTCAAATGTAAAACTCAACTCATTTCTTATAATAATGATCTGAATTATTTTTTCATAAAACCTTCTTAACTCGTACAAACTAACTGTGGTGAAGTGGTAGGGAAGATGAATCTAAAGAAGTGAATATTTGAATTACAAGAAACTCATAAAATACAAAGCTTTACATTTGTATCATTTCACTCAGTATAATTTGCAATTATCATATATGTAGCTATTTTTCTAAAAACAATGTCTATGGTCTGAGTAGACTATCAATGTTTTTATATTTAGTGATGCTTCCAGAATTTGATAAAATTATCCTCCTACAAAAAGTTAATATCATTCTATAATGTTAGTTACACAATTTTCTCATCATCCTTTTTCTTTTTTGCAAAAGTAGAAAATTAAGTTGTCATGTCCAGAGACAGTATTTTCTAAGTAAATGAGAAACCAATCGATGATTTGTAATTTATAGAACTAATGTATATGGTGTATAATTCACATATTTGCATATGTCTATAGTTTTTATACTAAGTAGTAACATTTATAGCCAGAATCTGAGTTATTGAATATAAATAAGGATTTTGTGGATGAATCCATTTCAAATTTGCAACAATATTGATCCTAATTTTCATTTTTTCATCTTTGAACTCGCAAACCCTAAATTCTCAGCAAAATATTGTAATTAGAAAACAGCACTATTACAAATAGATTATTTTGAAGGACTATCACAAAAAATATTGTCCTAGTTGTGCATCTCAGAAAATGATTTTAAAATCTGCTTGAAATAATAAATATATAGATAATCAGCAAAAAAATAGGTATTTTTGGAATGTCTTCTTTGTGCAAAAGGAAATGACATGCTATAGTTACAGTGGAATGAAAAAAAACACTAAAATAACAATCATAATCATTATAATTATTATTTGTTAACTACTACCACCAAGGATGGAATGTATTCCTTAGATTGATGTTCATTCAGAAAAAGTTTTGAAAAAAAGAAAAAAGTCATCCAGAGAAGCATAATGTTTTGAGAAATATTTGGTTCTGGTCTGGGAGTTCTTGAAAGAATGTATCATGTTGAAAAATCAAGATGAAATAAACTCAGGAAAAAAATCAAAAGACAACAAAGTCTAGCAAAAAAAGTCTGAATTTTCTCTTCTTACTCTTTCTTTTGGATATTCAAGCAAATAACCTCGGTTTTATTCTATTTGTGAACAGCTATACTTAAAATAGCTATACATTGAAAAATAAATGATTAGTCTTTAATTACTTTAAGTAAACATTGTACTATCTTAATAATATCCTTAATGCTATAACTAAAAGTGAGAAAGAAAGAGGAGGTTGAAATAGAGAGACAAGGAAGAGAGAGAGGGAGAAATGCATGGATATTATGGCAGAATCTAATGAAGTGAGTTAAAACAGAGTCCAAGAATCAGGCATTTCTACCTATATATGGATCAATCCGTTGTGTCTAATTACAGTTTTTAAACAGAAATATTTCATGACCAATTACCTCATGTAAACTGCCACATGAAACAGTATCTTTCATAATTTTTTTTGTTAAAACGAGCTCGTGTAAGGCTCACATTTTTGCTCTTCTCAGTCATTAAACAATCTAATCATTTGAGATAAAGTGATTCTAGAAAAAAGCACTTTAACTTCTTTGTATTATATTATTTCAGCAGTCAAAATTCCTTATTTTTCATGAAGCTGCATACATGTCACACAGTGAACATTTTTATTATCCAAAATTTCCTACTTCAACTTAGATTGTCATAGAAATAAAATAATTTGCATTCACCTTTTAAAAATGTAACTTTTGCCGGGCTCGGTGGCTCAGCCTGTAATCCCGCGCCTTTGGGAGGCTGAGGTGAATGGATTGCCCGAGCCCGCGGGCTCGAGACCCGCCTGGGCAGGCGAGACCTCATCTCTACAATAAATCAAGAAATTAGCCGGGCGTGGTAGTGCCTGCCTGTAATTCCGACTACTCAGAAGGCTGAGGCGGAAGGATCACCGGAGCCCAGCAGGTCGAGGCTGCGGTGGCCGGAAGCGGCCACTGCACTCCAGTCTGGGTGACAGTGAGACTCCAACTCAAAAAAAAAAAAAAAAAAGCAACTTTTTACATTTTTATTCATAGAATTGAATGTCACTCAAATCCTTTGAAGCTTAAATAACCTCAATTTACAGAATATTAATTTCATTTTTGAAAGATCATACCTTTGAAGAAAAAATTTGCTTCTGGATTACATGTTCAACTACAAAGTTGAGACTATTTCCTTTCTGACTGTTGCCATACATTTCTCATAGTCTAAAAACAAGAAAAAATGTTTAAGGAAAGAGAGGCAAAATAGTTAAGAGTAATTTGGATCTAAAAAAAAATTCATCACTAAATTATAAAATAAGAAAACTCCAACTTTTGTTCAATTACATGCCAACAATATAGGTCTCCTTAAAATGAAAACGGACCTATAATATGATCATTAAATTTTTCACATTATCATATTTTGGGCGAAAACAAAGAGTCGTTTATTTTTTTAACTTTTTTCTTTTTTATTTTTGCTGTTTTTTGTTTTGTTTGTTTTTTTGAGTGAGGGTATCACTCTGTCTAGGATGGAGTGCAGTGACAGGATAATGGCTCACTGCAACCTAGACTTCCTGGGCTCAGGTGGACCATTCTCCTTAGTCTCTTGAGTAACTGGGACTACAGGTTCCTGCCACGACATGCAGCTAATTTTTTTGATATTTTTGTGGAGATGAGGTCTCACTATGTTGTTTAGAGTTTTAAAAGAACTAGGTAATTTAGAGCATCAGCTTCATGTAGAAAACAATTTATATCTGCTTTGTTCATTGCTGTATCCCAAACACTTAGAAGTATGTCTGTAAAATAGTAAGCAGTCGATAAATAGTTTTACTAAACCATGAATTAAAGCCACCACATTTTGCACAATTTGAGAAAATCATCACAATTTGAGAAAATCATCATTCATCTTCCTGATTTTTAGAATCAATATTTATTGTCAATTCATTCTAATCAAATATATATAAATAAAATCTATTATTCACTTTAAAGCATATTAAAAATGTAATTTTAGAAAAATTATTTTTAAATTTTTCTTTTTTATTTTATATGGCATAGAGATATCCAAAACATAATATTTACAGTATGCTTTTCACATCACATTCATATTACTTCTCGATTGTTTTAGGTTCTAGCTATTGTTTTAAAGAATAATAGGTTTTCAATTACCCCAGCAGCTCACATCAAGAAAATTCATTTTCTAAAATTGAAATTTCAAAGAATAAAGATTTTTAGACTTTATCTCTATAAAACAACATACTTGAATTTTTACTCAGCACTCCCTGCTTCTGACTTACATTTTCACCTGTCATTTATTCCCCTTGATGGCAGGATTAAAGGAGATTTATTATTTGGTGAATATTGCTTTTCCAAACAAAATGACACTTAATCTAAGGCATCTGGCTTCTCTATGATTTGTTCAGCTTCAGAATAAAGATGTTAGAACTTAAGATTAAACTTCAAATTGAAAGCTAAAATGGTTCTTTAGAAAAATGTGTGATTAAAAATCATACTCTTTGATTACTAATATTTAATGCAGAAACTCTGTAAAGCACTGTGTAAGCCCAAAGCTTATTCATATCAGTATTTATAAACATAATTCCACTGCTACAGTAGAGTTCTAGATAAAAGAGTGTGTGCATGTTTTATTATTACTTTTTAAAAGCACTTTATTAAAAAGTGTTAACAATCAAAAGTTTGCACACATTTAAAATGTATAGCTTCAGGAGTTTGGAGATAAGGGCATACACACGAAACCATCCCTATCATTAATAACACAAACCTATCCATCACTTTTGAAAGTTTCTTCCCATCTTCTTACTGTGTGTGTGTATGTGTGTGAGAGAGAGAGAGAGAGAGAGAGAGAGAGAGAGAGAGAGAGAGAGAAGAGCACTTAAGACTTAAGATCTACATTCTTAGTAAATTTTTAAGTATACAATACAATATTGTTACCACTAGGTTTTAGACTGTACAGTAAATCCCTAGGACTTACTCATCTGGTATAACTAGAACTTTATACTCTGAGTCTAATATCACCCCCATTTTCCCCTTCCCCCAATCCCTGGCTACTACTATTCTATTCTGCTTCTATGAGTTTGACTATTTTAGATTCAGTCTATAAATAACAGCATGCAGCATTTGTTCTTCCACATCTGGCTTATTTCACATACCAAATGTCCTCTAGGTTCATTCATTGCTGTCTAAAAATAAAATAAAATTTTTTTTTAAATGTTAAATGGTGGCTGGGTGCAATGGCTCATGCCTATAATGCCAGCACTTTGGGAGGCCGAAGTGAGAGGATTGCCTGAACCCATGGGTTCGAGACCAGCCTGGGCAACATGGTGAGACCTCATATCCACAATAAATCAAAAAATCAGCCAGGTGTGGTGGCACATGCCTGTAGTTCCAGCTACTAGGAAGGCTGAGGCAGAAGGACCACTTAAGCCCAGCAGGTTGAAGCTGCGATGGCCACGAGCATGCCACTGCATTCCAGCCTGGGCAACAGAGTGAGACTTCAACTCTATAAATAAATAAATAAATAAATAAATAAAATAAAATAAAATAAAAAGTTGAATGGTATTCCATTTTGCATGTCTGTTTGTATATACACACACATGCATATATATAAAACATATTATATACATTATACATGTATATATAAAATTTTCTTTACCCTTTATGAATAATGGTGCAATGAGCATGGAAGTGAAGATATCTTTCTGACACCCTGATTTCAATTTCTTTGGATATATACATTCAGAAGTGAGATTGCTGGATTACATGGTAGCTCTTTTTTATTGTTGTTGTTGTTTACATTCCTACCAACAATGAACAATAGTTCTACTTCTTCTGTACCCTTACCAACACTTTTTTAAAAAATCATCATAACAGGTGTGAGATGATATTACATTGTGTCCTTGATTTATATTCCCCTTCTTTGGAGAAATGTCTATTCAGTATTTTGCTTATTTTTAATTGAGTTCTTTTTTGTTATTGAGTTGTAGGAATTTCTTACATATTTTGAATATTACCTCTTTAATATGGTAGATGTGAAGACAGAAGTTTCACAATTAAATTATTCCACTTCCCAGTATTCTAGTCCTCCAAAACACAATTTTTAAATAGTGTTTACTGATTGTTAATGGTTTATATATGTAAATATGCTGGAAAAGTTGCTAAAGAAATATATTTCATGTGTTCAGTTGCAAATGTAAACATTCACTTCTGTGTGATTTCTTTATAGGATACGATTACTGTTCACATATGTTAATCACACTAATAATAACTTGCACAACTATATGGCATTTTTAAATTATATGATATTTTAAGTCAGTTATTTTGAATTTTTTATATTGTTGTTCTCTCTTGACAAAATTAATTAATGCTGAGATTATTTGAAAGAAGCTACTTTAATCTAGATTTTTAATGGCTGTATTTTGAGGCCACTGGGTGGAGGTGGAAGGGATCTATCCCTTTTTTGATGTTGGTTTTATCCATAATTCTCACTCCTTTCTAAAACCAATCACTTGTAAACTTCCAAAACAAAGAAGCCCTAATAAGAAGTTGTTGGATAACATCTCTGGAAAACTACAACTAATTTTAGTTTAACTGTCTATATACCTTCCAGCAAATAAATGTTCTTTTCCTAATTCTGCCACTTCAAATTGCTTTATTTTTCCTGAAAGAAAAGCAATTTGGGGTAATTATTTTGAAAATAAATATTATTTGATTTTTTTGTTGGTCCTTAAATAAAAATAATTGTGTCATTCACAATAGCTCAAAGTTTTTTTTAAATGTTATTTTAACACTGATCAGCTTCTGTCTTCACATCTACCATACTAAAGAGATAATATTCAAAATATGTAAGAAACTCCTACAACTCAATAGCAAAAAGGAAATAACTCAATTAAAAATAGACAATCATTGTTAAATATTTTGTGACATGAAAAATATTGTATACATAGAAAACACATGACATTGCTTTGCTAAGTTGTGTTATAGATCTTATTCTTTTTTGAATTTCTCCCTTGACATATTGTTTTAAGATCCATTCGAGTTTTTGTACAAAACCCAGGTTACTACGTTTTAAAGAATTGTGTTTGATTTTTCCATTGGCCTAGAAATGCAAATCTAAGTTGCTTCAATTTTTCTGGCACCAAAATCAATATTGCAATAAAAATTTTCATACTTATTCCCTATGGCATACCCGTTTTAAGATTTTCTTTGGGTTCCATAACTGGGTGTGATTGTAGAATACATGCACACTTACACTAGATAGGCAAAGATTGTTTTGCAGAATAGCTGTATTCAATTACATTCTTATGTGTAATGCAGGCACTCCAAACTTTACCATGCTTGGAAATAATATGTCGTGTTAACTTTACCAATTAATCAGATAAAGGATCATTGCATTGTCATTGACATCATCTTACATCTGATGAGGTTATAGGAATCCCTTCATATGCTTATTATTCATTCATGCTTATCTTTCTATGAAATATTTCTTTTGTCCATTTTTCACTAAAAATTCCTGGTTGTTGGGGTGTGTGTGTGTGCACGCATGCTCTTGAATATTTCCTTGAAAATAATTCATTTATTAGACTTTGAATAAGGTGTCATTTCTTGAACTGAAATCTTAACTTTAATTCAGTCAAATTAATCATATATTTTCATTAGTTATCAACTACATTTTATTAGTTCAAAATTATTACTTTCAAATTAAGCTTATAATTTAGCTGAAATTCAACAGTGATTAAACTAATTTATTTGTAAAATGAGGCAATTTTCCCAATTTTATTTCCTATTAATCTCCATTATTCTGTAGGCATTCCCAAGTATATTTTACTCCATTAGTCTCTACGTATGTTTTTTCATTAGTATGATGCCGTATCTTTGAACAATATTTTAGATTTTCTAGAGTGAATCTCCTTCTTTGATCTTATTTTTCAAAATTGTCATATGTTTGTGTCCCCCAAAACTCATATGTTAAGTCCTAACCTCCAATGCAATAATAGTTGGAGATGGGCCTTTGATAGGTGATTAGATCGGAAGAGCAGAGGTTCCATGAATAAAATTTGTACCCTTAAAAAGATGCTCCAGTTAGCTCCTTTACCCCTTATACCATGTGAGGACACAGGAAAAAAAATTGTTCATCTATGTCTGGTTCTCACCAGACAAGAAATCTGCCGACATCTTGATCTTGAACTTCCCAGACTCCAGAGCATGAGAAATGATTACCTGTTGTAAGACCCCCAGTCTATGATATCTTGTTATAGTACTCTACATGAACTATGACAATATCTAGGAACACTTTATGCTTTTAAGTAAATTTTATTTAAATTCTTCAAAAATTCTGTTGTGATAAGTTTTAGATTATAAACTAATTCATTGAGGATTAACAAGTTTACAGTAAATTATTTTATCCTTGGAGAGATTTTAACTGTTAACGTGAAAGTTTCTGCCTTTACCTATGTGTTGTTTTATATCTTTTGGTAGAGATTTAATTTTTGCCATAAAGTTTGTTTGCATCTTTTCTTGGGCTGATTCATATTATATTTTTAATTTTTGTTATTTATGAATAATGCATTTTTTCCTACTGTATTATCTAATTGATTGTGGTACAAAAAAGTAATGATTTTTGTGCATTAAGTATGCCAAATTTATTCTTATCCAAAAAGTTTCTAAACTATTTTATAAATTCCAATAATGTTTCAGGTGATTCTGTGGGATTGAACAGTCTCCAAAAAAAGATAGTATTTTTCTCTCTTCTAATTATTATACTTCTAATTTCTTTTTCCTTTCTTATAAATGATTAAAATGTTTAATAAAATGTTGATGAGTAACAGTGCTAAAGTACCTGTCTGTTTATTAAAACAGAACATGAATATTTCTTTCTGAATTTCCTGTTGGTGTTTGCTACTATGGCTCTTGGTAACCTATGGAAGCTTCCTTCTATCTGGAGCTTCCTGAAAGTATATTTTTTCTTTCTTAATCATACCTAGATATTAAGTACATCTTTTTTTCTGATTCTATTAGGATCATGACTTTCCTTCAGTTAATGTCACAAGTTAATAAATTTTCTGTTGTGGAATATCACATTCTGGGACTAAACTAATTGATCATAATGCACTATGTAAATATTTTTATGTTGCATATATAATAACTTATATAAGCCTATCCTTCCATTTTTGTACTTTTATTTTTTAATTGAAATTAAGTTACACCAACTCCACAGAACTAAGTGGAAAGCTTCTTTTCTATTTCTGTATTTTGTATCAACACATATAAGGATAGCTATGAAGCACTGGAAAAATAATCATACAATTTATTCGGTCTGTGACATTTTAATTGAGGAGATGGAGAGAACTCTAATCATCACTTAAATTTCTTTAGTAGGTTATTGTTGATTCACATTTTCTACTTTTTTGCACCATTTTTGGTATTTTACATATAAATTTTCCCTAAATTTGAACTTCTCTATTAGATTTTCAAAACTTATTAAAGTGTAATTGTTTGTAGTATTTTACTATCTTACAATCACTATTGTACCTGTAATTAATCATTTCTTTTCATTCTGATTTCATTATCTCTAAATAGATCAAATATTTGTTGAACAGTTGCCTGACAATTGTCTAATTATAATATTTTCAAAGAATCAGGATTAACCTTCTCTTATTTTGTTTTATGCTTTCCTTTTTCATTTTTCTCTTCCTTGCCTTCCTTCTATGTGACAGGGTTTACTCTTTACACTTTTTGTCAGTGTTTTACTAACTTCTTGAAATGAATACATGTCTCAAGTTTTTTTTCTTTCTACTCTTTTTTGCTCTAATATTTATATGCCTAAAACTATAAAACTTTTTCTAAGCATACATTTTGACATACAATGTTGTCATTGCCGTGCATTGTATTTTCTAATTTATAAGTATTTTCTAATTTTCCTTATGAGATTCTCTGTCACAAAAAAATATTTAGTAGTATATATTTTAGTTTCCAGATGTATTAGGTTTTAAGCAATTATCTTGTTATCACTTTCATTTCATTGGATTATGATCAAAGATGATACGTTTGATGTGTTTATTCTTTCAGTTTGTAGAGTGTTCTTTGAGACCTAAAAAGTGGTTTATTTATCTGATTGGGCTTGAAAAGAATATAAGCTCATAAATTTATGTATTTATTCTGGCTCACATGCTCTTAATTCATTGATTCTTTTACCAGATTATAACATTTATATTTGTCTCTCATGAAATGTTTAAAGTCATCTTAAACTAATTCATCTGTTATTAAAATTGCTAAACCAGCTTTGCTTTGGTTAACATTTGCCTGAAATGACTGTTTTCTATACCTTTATATTCAATCTTTTGTCATTTATTTCTTTCAAGTGATTTTCAGACTTTTAGATCTTTTCATAAATAATTTTCTTTCATGTTGATTATTGTTCTGTCAGGATTTATTTTGGTCATATTATTTTATATTTTTAATCATTTTAGTTATTGTATATGCTTTATGCTTTTTATTAGATACACCATTTCCTTCTGATTTGAATGTTACATATCACAATTTTATTTATCGAGTGGTTACTCTTAACTTTCTACTGCTATTCAGGTTTATACATGTGCTATTTGTTCCTATAAATTTCTTCAGCTTGACAATACCTATACCTTCCTCCAGAACAAAGGGATGCTGTTAGCACATTTTAAAATTTCCTAGTCTCCCCAGAGTCTCTCAAACCTCACGTCCCCCTCATCATGTTGTTATAATCTATAGGTCTAGCTTCGATTGTGTCATAAAGAAAAGTAAGTATATAGACAGACAGATAATAGAGGATAAGTAGACATGCAGATGTACAGAATATCAATAAATAAGTAGGTAGATGCATTTAATCTTTATCTTTTTAGTCATTTATTTAATGTTACTTTCAATGTCATATGAAACTTTTCTGAATTTATCTTCTGGTGTTTGGTTGAGTACTTCCTCCAATGTTATGAAAGAAAGTCTTTGGGTGATAAACTCTTTGAGACGTTATGCCTAAAAATATTCATAATTTCATTTTTCTACTCAAATGATAGGTGAGCTAGATAGCTAATATTTGTTCAAAACTGCTTTTCTTCAAAAATTCTAAAATGCTCCTTCGTTATTGTCCTGAATTCAAATATGGTAATGACAAATCCAATGTCGTTTTTATTATTCTTTATTTGTAAATGAGCTGCTCTACCTCTAGAAGATTTTAGTAGGTACATTTTTGTCTGTCTTTTAGCTTGTAATTTTGTCAGCCATTTCAGTCTGAGATGCTTAATTTGTCTTTATTTCTGAGACATTGTAGTCATAATTTAGGAAAATATTTTCATCTCTCAATTTTTTCCCAGAGAGATGCCCACAAATGCTGAAAATTCTACTTTTATTCTGTGATATATTGTTTACTTATATTTTTCATTTGCTTTTGGGAGTGGGACCATCTAGAAAAATTACCATCTAAGAAAATTACCGAAATTCACCTTCCAATCTATTAATTTTTTGGTGCTATTATCTCTGCTATACAAAAATGTCTTGCATCTATATTCCATCTTTACAAACTGTCCTACCCAGGTTCTCAATGATGTGTGTGTGTGCATGAAACACAAAGGAGAGGAAGGACTACTAGGTCTGCAGCAGAGGTTGGGTACCTCCCTGGATCAGGACCTGACTGGAAATCATTCCAGGCGCTGCTTTTTACTGGGAACTCTGTCCCACAGTGATTATCACATAGCGCTCCACTATAGAAGGAGAAGATTTGGAGGAAGGGAAACATTCAGGAACAGGTCTATCTGTTTGAATTTCTTTCTGGATTTTTGGTACTCTATCCTGCAGTTGTCCCTTAATCGCAGGCCATGATAATTGGCATTGCTGGTTTCTTCCTCTCATTGCAGTGGGGTAAGCAGGGATCTTCACGTGGTAGAAAATGATCATATGGGAAAATCTTTCTTCCCCAGTGGATATCCTAATCATGTTCTCCTTGGTTGTCAGTTTCTATTTCCACCAACACCCAGACAGCTGTGTCTCTACAAATGTTTCAAATTGTCTATTTTAGATATAAGACCCAAGAAGTCTTTTGCTTCTGTGGTACCACTGGCATTGAAATTGGAAAAAAGAGGTGAGAGACTATGTTTTTCATAATCTTTTCAAAAACCAGACCTAGACCTAACTTATCTGAGTCTCTTTTTCTCTTAACTTTTATCAACTCTCTATAAAGTTTTCAGATTTCCAAATATGTTTTGAAATAACGAAAATAAAATGTTTGGCAAAACAGCATTATTGTGCGGACTGAGGCTTAGGCATGTGTCAGAAGGGACGTTTCATGCATCACTTAGTAATTGCTCAGTATTTTAAAATGTTAATGGGTATACTGACATGACGATGATGAAGATCAGGAGTAGCATGATGCCCAGAGAGAATAATTATCAGGGATACTTTTGCACATATACTGGTAAGAAAAATTGAAAATATTTTAAAATTACTAATTTCATGAGAATGAGCTAATGTTGCTGCATTAAAATGCCCTAATTCTAACTAAGCAAATACTATATATTAATGTGACTCATATTTATTTATTGCTTAGTATAAACCAAGTACTGCAACATCCTTCTCCCTCCCACTCAGGAAAATATTTTCGCATACATTGCCCTGTCTGATTCTTCAGCCTCACAGAATGTAATATGATTTACCCAAGGACCCAGGTCTTCTGCTTCTACAATCGGAATACTTTTCCCCAGGCTGTAGCTGTGATTCTCTGAGCAGAGTGTATCCTGAGAATAATTAGTGACATAAGTTAACAAGCTTCCTCTTTATTTATAGTTCCTTCATTCTGATTCTCAGCTGCTCATGGATCCCTTTTGAGTACAACTTACATGAAAATGCCATGTCCACAAACATTAACATTCACACGGTCTCATGACACCTCCCCTTGGTCCCATTCTCACAGTGTCTTGTTGGGTGACTGCCAGCTAATTGAATTTTTTAAATAGATATGAATTAATTTGTCTCTCCTCTCAAAGGATATTTAGATAATTGTCAGCAACCTCTAGTGCCTTAACTCAAGGGGATGAATCATGTAATTTTCAGCCCTGTGGCAGGACTAGGGGAGAATGTTTTTAATCATGGTGTGTGGGAGTGGTGAGAATTGGGCTTGACTAAATTGAATCACACTGTGTTGGCAGCTCTTCCCACACAGCCCACACAGCAGGTTAGCACTCATTCTAAATAATCAACCTAAAGTTACAGGTATTTAAAGACTCAAGACTCAATTTCAAAAGATAAACACATGTCAATATTTTTAGGACCCCTGAAAACCATATACATGTGTTATTGATGTTCATATGATATGTATAAAGCACATTACCATGAAATTCAATTTTATCCAAGGAGTATTTTGAAGGCATATGAATAACACGATTTTCTCCTTGCAGAATACTCATATGCCATGAAAAGAATTAGGTCAACTAATTAGATCAACTAATACCACAATGATGAGGGGTTTTGTTTGTTTTTTCAATGAATGTCTTAATTATGGCTTCAAATGCCTCATGTGATCTGGATCCCAGCTCATCTCCCACCTTTCTTCCTCTTGTTCACTCAGCTCCAGCCATACTAGCTTTGTGAGCTCCTAGACCACACCAATCATGTTTTGGTTTTTCTATCCCCTCAAACTGAAATACTCCTGTCCTAGATTTTTTCCAGAGCTGGAACTTGCTTAACCGCCTCGTATACCATGGCACTCAAAAGATCTATTTCCTACCCTGCATCCTTATTTATTTTATATCCCTATTACCATCTGACATTAGACAGCATTTGTTTATGTGTTTTGTGTCCTTCACCATTACAATGTAAATTCTATGGCAGCAAGGATTTTGTCTGGTTTTAGACTAGTATATTTAGGAAAATAATTGAGGACTCAATAATTTTTTTTTTTTTTTGAGTTGGAGTCTCAC